>NC_057803.1:506820196-506879168 GCF_018294505.1 Triticum aestivum
CCGCCTTGCCGGAGCCGCCGCCGCCGTCCCGCCGGAGCCGCCGCCTCCGTCCCGCCGCCCGAGGTTTACCTCGATCCGGCCACCGGTTTTCTCAGAAAAACCGTTCGGTTTTCATCGGTCTTTTTTTTGTTTCGTTTTTTCTTTAGATCGATTTTTTTTCCGGTTTAGGATAATTAGTGAGCGTTCGCTCGTTCGTTCGCTTTAACGAACACGTTCTTCGTTTAGATTCAGTTAACGAACGTTCGTTCGTTAAACTATTCGTCGTTTTTCTTTTTCTCGGATTAAATCCGTGATTTTCTGATCGCGATTTCTGATTCGATTTTCGTTTTAGTTTATCTTTTCGCTCGTTTATGGGAATCAGGCGATTCAAGCGCCTGGAGTTTCGTCTCGAAACCCTCTTTCCGTTTAACCAACTTAAACAAGTTTTTGCTTGTGTAAAAATTGCATTAGATCCAGAATAGTAAACGAAGCCTGTTTCTTTTGCCGTTTGTCTTTCGTTGCTTCGTCCGATTCGATTCTTTTTGCCAACCGGAGTTCTTAAGTTGAACTTTCTAGTTAAATCTCTTATTTGAGTTTTACCTGTGCATTAGTTGAGTACTTATTGTGTTCTTGTTTGTTTGCGATAGAGTACCCGGAGTGCGCCGCCTGTTACTTCGAATCGCTAGGTTTCCCGGATCATCAGCAAGGCAAGTAACACTTTGATCATACCTCCTACTAACCAGTTTTATTGCATTAGATCAATCCTTACACATTGCATGATTAGGATCTAATTAAATTGTGGGTTTGGGAAGTAGTTGAGGTAGTACCTATTACCTGTCTAATTATCAAACCTTTGGGAGTTACTTCTACGTTTGCTTACTATTGCTATGCTATGCTAGTAGACGTGGATTGGGTGAGTGTATCCATGACAAATGTGAGCTTTGTTAATTAATGGTTTACTTAAGGTGGCAAACTAAACACACATCTAGGTGGATTGAGGCACCTGGGTATTCCAGGATTGCCTGTTTTCTTTTGGACCGCCACCCAGGCTCAAAGGGATCATGAGATTATTCATGCTAGAAACTTCCGTGTGCAGCCACAAGCTATTATGGGCTCTAGCATAGTTGACTAAGTCGTGCGAACTCTTACAGTGGTAGACTAGCAGATGTAGGGGATGTAGGTGGTACGGTCTACCCATCGTAAGGTGCTAGCGCTTCTGAAAGACTATGTCTCGGTCATCCGTTTCTCAAACACCGTGTAGTGCGAGAAACCAAACGGAGGCGATCGAGTCTTGTGGGGAAATGTGTGCAAACCTCTGCAGAGTGTATAAACTAATCATGGTTAGCCGTGTCCCCGGTTATGGACATCTTGAGTATCTAGTACCTGGATTACCATGTGAATCTCAACATGTTACTCTAAAGATTAATTTTGTTGGGTTTGTTTAATGATGATGTTTAATTGGGATTGAGAATGCTGTCAACCATTCTCAATGTTTAACAACCACCATAAAAGTTAAATAAATTTATTCCTTTGTAGTAGGGAAAATTTGGCTTTACGAAAAACTGTAACCATAGAGCTTTCCACCATCCAAATATGCATATAGTATAGCTGTTTCATTCCATTATTCCCTATGTGTTACATTGCCAGCATATTCCATGTGCTGACCCGTTTTCGGGCTACAACGTTAATGTTGCAGACTTTTCAGACGATGATTAAGGAGTTTTAGGTCGTGGTTCTATACTCAGTGATGCCGTTGGAGTTGATGGACTCACTTATCTTCCAAGCCTTCCGTTGTTATCGTTATTAGATGGCCTTAAGCCATTTTTATTGTAATAAGTTATCTTTGGAGACACTCGATGTAATAAGGGTGTGATTGCTACTCTGCTATAAATCCTTCAAGTACTGTGTGGTGTCAGCATTACTGATCTAGGGACGACACCGGAGCACAGAGATTGGACCGTTTGAGGTCTGGTCGCTACAGGAAACCTTCCTAGTTTCCCCTATAGTGATAGTGTCAATAAACCCATCCACATCTTTACGATGTGGTTCCTCTAAGCTACCCTCAAAAGGTATTTTGCAAACCCTGCAAAATTCATACAATGACATTCTCTTAACCACATCATATTGAAGGAGGTGACTCCTTAGGATAATAGTAGAAGTTTTGCATAAAAGTATTGGTGAGTAAGAGATATTGTTCGCGTTGGTCGCAGAGGAAGTCGGTGAGGCCTGCATTCTTAGCCAATTCATAAAAATCCTCATAAATCCCGACTGCTCTCAAGAAATCATCGGAGGGCCATTCACACGGCCAAACCTCTGCGGTGCAAGGCAGATTATATTTGGGTGTCTGTGCCTCTTTAATTTTCTTTTCCTTTGAGCTTCGTCTCGATGAGCCCCTCAAAAATCTCTTCATTATTTTCTGAAAAATTCTGAAATTTTTAGTAACTTCAAAATAAAAGTAAATCAGACTCAACAAAATTGGTAGCAACTACTCCTACAAGTGCCTAGAGCCTATATCATGCATCAAAACTACTTTTGACGATATAAATTTGACATGCAAGCTCAAGAACATGGTCACCTAAGCAGCAAAAATATGCAATGAATAAAGCACTAGAACAAAAACTAATTGGACCAATGGAGCAGTCACATACCAAGGAACCCCCCCCCAAGCAGTTTTGTGAGAGGTGCTTTGAGCAAGGAGATCGAGAATCGCAGCAAAATGAGCTAGGAGTCGTGCTTGAGCTGGATATTCGTGTTTGTGGGAGGAAGAAGGAGTGTGTGGGTGCAGGAATAAGTGGAGGGGGGCCACCGTGGGCCCACGAGGAAGAGGACGCGCCCAGGGGGGTAGGGCGCGCGCTCCACCCTCGTGGCCAGGTGGATGCCCCCCCCCAATTGTGTTCTCAGTGCCAAATATTCTCAAATATTTCAGAAAAAATCATATTTAAATTTCAGGGCATTTGGAGAACTTTTATTTTCAGGGTATTTTTATATTGCACGGATAATTCAGATAACAGACAGAAAATACTATTTTTATTTTATTTAATATAAATAACAGAAAGTAAAAAGAGGGTATAGAAGGTTGTGCTTTCTAACTTCATCCATCTCATGATCATCAAAAGGAATCCATTAACAAGGTTGATCAAGTCTTGTTAACAAACTCATTCCGAATAACATGGAACCGGAGAAATTTCGAATAACACTAAGTTACCTCAACGGGGATATGCACATCCCCAATAATAAGAATATCATATTTCTTCTTGACAGTAGGAAGAGGAAATTCAAAACCTCCAAAAATAATTGATGGAATTTTTCCAATAGAATTGATACTGTAGACTTGAGGTTGTTTTCTCGGAAAGTGTACCGTATGCTCATTACCATTAACATGAAAAGTGATATTGCCTTTGTTGCAATCAATAACAGCCCCTGTAGTATTCAAAAAGGGTCTTCCAAGAATAATGGACATACTATCGTCCTCGGGAATATCAAGAATAACAAAGTCCTTTAAAATAGTAACGTTTGCAACCACAACAGGCACATCCTCACAAATACCGACAGGTATAGCAGTTGATTTATCAGCCATTTGCAAAGATATTTCAGTAGGTGTCAACTTATTTAAATCAAGTCTACGATATAAAGAGAGAGGCATAACACTAACACCGGCTCCAAGATCACATAAAGCAGTTTTAACATAGTTTCTTTTAATGAAGCATGGTATAGTGGGTACTCCTGGATCTCCAAGTTTCTTTGGTATTCCACCCTTAGAAGTATAATTAGCAAGCATAAGCATTCATTTTGAGCATATCAGTTAATCGCATACGCAAAAAGAGAGGTCTAATCATTCGAGCAAAGCGCTCAAAATCCTCATCATCCTTTTTCTTGGATGGTTTGGGAGGAAAAGGCATGGGTTTCTGAACCCATGGTTCTCTTTATTTACTATGTTTCCTAGCAACAAAGTCTCTCTTATCATAACGTTGATTCTTTTATTGTGGGTTATCAAGATCAACAGCAAGTTCAATTTCTACATCATTATCATTGCTAGGTTGAGCATCGTCATGAACATTATCATTAACATTATCACTAGTTTTAGGTTCATTACCAGATTGTGTTTCAGCATCAGAAATAGAAATATCATTTGGATTCTCAGGTGGTTCAGCAATAGGTTCACTAGAAGCATGTAAATTCCTATCATTTTTCTTTTTCTTCCTTTTAGAAGGACTAGGTGCATCTATATTATTTCTCTGAGAATCTTGTTCAATTCTCTTAGGGTGGCCTTCATGATACAAAGGTTCCTGAGTCATTCTACCAGTTCTAGTAGCCACTCTAACAGCATAGTCATTTTTCTTACTATTTAATTCGTTGAGCAAATCATTTTGAGCCTTAAGCACTTGTTCTACTTGAGTGGTAACCATAGAAGCATGTTTACTAATGAGTTTAAGTTCACCTTTAACTCTAGACATATAGTCACCGAAGTGTTCACGCATATTTGAATTGTATTTTAATTCTCTACCAAAATAACTTTATAATCACCCAGTTACGTTGTTATGTTTGGTAGCACACAAAGTGTTCCTACTGTAAACGGGAGTTGCATAATCTCATAGTCATAGGAACATGTATAAGTCATGAAGAAAGCAATAGCAACATACTAAACGATCGTGTGCTAAGCTAACGGAATGGGTCATGTCAATCACATCATTCTCCTAATGATGTGATCCCGTTAATCAAATGATAACTCACGTCTATGGTTAGGAAACATAACCATCTTTGATCAACGAGCTAGTCAAGTAGAGGCATACTAGTGACACGCTGTTTGTCTATGTATTCACACATGTATTATGTTTCCGGTTAATACAATTCTAGCATGAATAATAAAAATTTATCATGATATAGGGAAATAAATAATAACTTTATTATTTCCTCTAGGGCATATTTCCTTCAGTCTCCCACTAGCGCTAGAGTCAATAATCTAGATTACACTGTAATGATTCTAACACCCATGGAGCCTTGCTGCTGATCATGTTTTGCTCATGGAAGAGGCTTAGTCAATGGGTCTGCAACATTCAGATCCATATGTATCTTGCAAATTTCTATGTGTCCCACCTGGACTAAATCCCGGATGGAGTTGAAGCGTCTCTTGATGTGCTTGGTTCTCTTGTGAAATCTGGATTCCTTTGCCAAGGCAAATGCTCCAGTATTGTCACAAAAGATTTTCCTTGGACCCGATGCACTAGGTATGACACCTAGATCGGATATGAACTCCTTCATCCAGACTCCTTCATTTGCTGCTTCTGAAGTAGCTATGTACTCCGCTTCACACGTAGATCCCGCCACGACGCTTTGTTTAGAACTGCACCAACTGACAGCTCCACCGTTCAATGTAAACACGTATCCGGTTTGCGATTTAGAATCGTCCGGATCAGTGTTAAAGCTTGCATCAACATAACCATTTACGATGAGCTCTTTGTCACCTCCATAAACGAGAAACATATCCTTAGTCCTTTTCAGGTATTTCAGGATGTTCTTGACCGTTGTCCAGTGATCCACTCCTGGATTACTTTGGTACCTCCCTACTACACTTATAGCAAGGCACACATCAGGTCTGGTACACAGCATTGCATACATGATAGAGCCTATGGCTGAAGCATAGGGAACATCTTTCATTTTCTCTCTATCTTCTGCAGTGATCGGGCATTGAGTCTTACTCAACTTCACACCTTGTAAGACAGGCAAGAACTCTTTCTTTGCTTGATCCATTTTGAACTTCTTCAAAACTTTGTCAAGGTATGTGCTTTGTGAAAGTCCAATTAAGCGTCTTCATCTATCTCTATAGATCTTAATGCCCAATAAATAAGCAACTTCATCGACGTCTTTCATTGAAAAACTCTTATTCAAGTATCCCTTTATGCTATCCAAAAATTCTATATCATTTCCAATCAGTAATATGCTGCCCACATATAATATCAGAAATGCTACAGAGCTCCCGCTCACTTTCTTGTAAGTACAGGATTCTCCAAAAGTCTTTACAAAACCAAATGCTTTGACCACACTATCAAAGCATTTATTCCAACTCCGAGAGGCTTGCACCAGTACATAAATGGATCGCAGGAGCTTGCACACTTTGTTAGCTCCCTTTGGATCGACAAAACCTTCCGGTTGTATCATATACAATTCTTCTTCCAGAAATCCATTCAGGAATGCAGTTTTGAAATCCATCTTCCATATTTCATAATCATAAAATGCGGCAATTGCTAACATGATTCGGACAGACTTAAGCATCGCTACGGGTGAGAAGGTCCCATCGTAGTCAATCCCTTGAACTTGTCGAAACCCTTTCGCAACAAGTCGAGCTTTGTAGACAGTAACATTACCGTCAGCGTCAGTCTTCTTCTTGGAGATCCATTTATTCTCAATTGCTTGCCGATCATCGGGCAAATCAACCAAAGTCCACACTTTGTTCTCATACATGGATCCCATCTCAGATTTCATGGCCTCAAGCCATTTTGAGGAATCTGGGCTCACCATCGCTTCTTCATAGTTTGTAGGTTCATCATGGTCTAGTAACATGACTTCCAGAACAGGATTGTCGTACCATTCTGGTGCGGATCTTACTCTGGTTGATCTACGAGGTTTAGTAACAACTTGATCTGAAGTTTCATGATCATCATCATTAACTTCCTCACTAATTGGTGTAGGCGTCATAGGAATAGATTTCTGTGATGAGCTACTTTCCAATAAGGGGGCAGGTACAGTTACCTCATCAAGTTCTACTTTCCTCCCACTCACTTCTTTCGAGAGAAACTCCTTCTCTAGAAAGGATCCATTCTTAGTAATGAATGTCTTGCCTTCGGATCTGTGATAGAAGGTGTACCCAACAATCTCCTTTGGGTATCCTATGAAGACACATTTCTCCGATTTGGGTTCGAGCTTATCAGGTTGAAGCTTTTTCACATAAGCATCGCAACCCCAAACTTTCAGAAACGACAACTTTGGTTTCTTGCCAAACCATAGTTCATAAGGCGTCGTCTCAACGGATTTCGATGGTGCCCTATTTAACGTGAATGCGGTCGTCTCTAAAGCATAACCCCAAAACGATAGCGGTAAATCAGTAAGAGACATCATAGATCGTACCATATATCTAGTAAAGTACGATTACAACGTTTGGACACACCATTACGCTGTGGTGTTCCGGGTGGCATGAGTTGCGAAACTATTCCGCATTGTTTCAAATGTAGACCAAACTCGTAACTTAAATATTCTCCTCCACGATCAGATCGTAGAAACTTTATTTACTTGTTACGATGATTTTCAACTTCACTCTGAAATTTTTTGAACTTTTCAAACGTTTTAGACTTATGTTTCATTAAGTAGATATACCCATATCTGCTCAAATCATCTGTGAAGGTGAGAAAATAACGATATCCGCCATGAGCCTCAACATTCGTCGAACCACATACATCTGTATGTATGATTTCCAACAAATCTGCTGCTCTCTCCATAGTTCCGGAGAACAGCATTTTAGTCAACTTGCCCATGAGGCACGGTTCGCAAGTACCAAGTGATTCATAATCAAGTGGTTCCAAAAGTCCATCAGTATGGAGTTTCTTCATGCGCTTTACACCGATATGACCTAAACGGCAGTGCCACAAATAAGTTGCACTATCATTATCAACTCTACATCTTTTGGCTTCAACATTTTGAATATGTGTATCACTACTATCGAGATTCATCAAAAAATAGACCACTCTTCAAGGGTGCATGACCATAAAAGATATTACTCATATAAATAGAACAACCATTATTCTCTGATTTAAATGAATAACCGTCTAGCATCAAACAAGATCCAGATATAATGTTCATGCTCAACGCTGGCACCAAATAACAATTATTTAGCTCTATTACTGATCCCAAAGGTAGATTTAGAGGTAGCGTGCCGATCGTGATCACATCGACTTTGGAACCATTTCTCACGCACATCGTTACCTCGTCCTTGGCCAGTGTTCGCTTAATCCGTAGTCCCGGTTTCGAGTTGCAAATATTAGCAACAGAACCAGTATCAAATAACCAGGTGCTACTGCGAGCTCTAGTAAGGTACACATCAATAACATGTATATTACATATACCTTTGTTCACCTTGCCATCCTTCTTATCCGCCAAATACTTGGGGCAGTTTCGCTTCCAGTGACCAGTCTGCTTGCAGTAGAAGCACTCAGTTTCAGGCTTAGGTCCAGACTTGGGTTTCTTCTCCTGAGCAGCAACTTGCTTGTTGTTCTTCTTGAAGTTCCCCTTCTTCTTCCATTTTCCCTTTTTCTTGAAACTGGTGGTCTTATTGACCATCAACACTTGATACTCCTTCTTGATTTCTACCTCCGCAGCCTTTAGCATTGTCAGGAGCTCGGGAATCGTCTTATCCATCCCTTGCATATTATAGTTCATCACGAAGCTCTTGTAGCTTGGTGGCAGTGATTGGACAATTCTGTCAATGACGCTATCATCCGGAAGATTAACTCCCAGTTGAATCAAGTGATTATTATACCCAGACATCTTGAGTATATGCTCACTGACAGAACTATTCTCCTCCATTTTGCAGCTGTAGAACTTATTGGAGACTTCATATCTCTCAATCCGGGCATTTGCTTGAAATATTAACTTCAACTCCTGGAACATCTCATATGCTCCATGACGTTCAAAACGTCGTTGAAGTCCCGGTTCTAAGCCGTAAGTGGAGGGGGGCCTCCGTGGGCCCACGAGGCAGGGGGCGCGCCCAGGGGGTAGGGCGCGCGCTCCACCCTCGTGGCCAGGTGGATGCCCCCCCCCCCAGCTGTGTTCTCAGTGCCAAATATTCTCAAATATTTCAGAAAAAATCATATTTAAATATCAGGGCATTTGGAGAACTTTTATTTTCAGGGTATTTTTATATTGCACGGATAATTCAGATAACAGACAGAAAATACTATTTTTATTTTATTTAATATAAATAACAGAAAGTGAAAAGAGGGTACAGAAGGTTGTGCTTTCTAACTTCATCCATCTCATGATCATCAAAAGGAATCCATTAACAAGGTTGATCAAGTCTTGTTAACAAACTCATTCCGAATAACATGGAACCGGAGAAATTTCGAATAACACTAAGTTACCTCAACGGGGATATGCACATCCCCAATAATAAGAATATCATATTTCTTCTTGACAGTAGGAAGAGGAAATTCAAAACCTCCAAAAATAATCGATGGAATTTTTCCAATAGAATTGATACTGTAGACTTGTGGTTGTTTCCTCGGAAAGTGTACCGTATGCTCATTACCATTAACATGAAAAGTGACATTGCCTTTGTTGCAATCAATGACAGCCCCTGCAGTATTCAAAAAGGGTCTTCCAAGAATAATGGACATACTATCGTCCTCGGGAATATCAAGAATAACAAAGTCCTTTAAAATAGTAACGTTTGCAACCACAACAGGCACATCCTCACA
Source organism: Triticum aestivum (assembly GCF_018294505.1). NCBI lineage: Eukaryota > Viridiplantae > Streptophyta > Magnoliopsida > Poales > Poaceae > Triticum > Triticum aestivum. Next base: position 506,829,640 of record NC_057803.1, read on the forward strand.
AATACCGATAGGTATAGCAGTTGATTTATCAGCCATTTGCAAAGATATTTCAGTAGGTGTCAACTTATTTAAATCAATTCTACGATATAAAGAGAGAGGCATAACACTAACACCGGCTCCAAGATCACATAAAGCAGTTTTAACATAGTTTCTTTTAATGGAGCATGGTATAGTGGGTACTCCTGGATCTCCAAGTTTCTTTGGTATTCCACCCTTAGAAGTATAATTAGCAAGCATAAGCATTCATTTTGAGCATATCAGTTAATCACATATGCAAAAAGATAGGTCTAATCATTCCAGCAAAGCGCTCAAAATCCTCATCATCCTTTTTCTTGGATGGTTTGGGAGGAAAAGGCATGGGTTTCTGAACCCATGGTTCTCTTTATTTACCATGTTTCCTAGCAACAAATTCTCTCTTATCATAACATTGATTCTTTTATTGTGGGTTATCAAGATCAACAGCAAGTTCAATTTCTACATCATTATCATTGCTAGGTTGAGCATCATCATGAACATTATCATTAACATTATCACTAGTTTCAGGTTCATTACCAGATTGTGTTTCAGCATCAGAAATAGAAATATCATTTGGATTCTCAGGTGGTTCAGCAATAGGTTCACTAGAAGCATGTAAATTCCTATCATTTTTCTTTTTCTTCCTTTTAGAAGGACTAGGTGCGTCTATATTATTTCTCTGAGAATCTTGTTCAATTCTCTTAGGGTGGCCTTCAGAATACAAAGGTTCCTGAGTCATTCTACCAGTTCTAGTAGCCACTCTATCAGCATAGCCATTTTTCTTACTATTTAATTCGTTGAGCAAATCATTTTGTGCCTTATGCACTTGTTCTACTTAAGTGGTAACCATAGAAGCATGTTTACTAATGAGTTTAAGTTCACCTTTAACTCTAGACATATAGTCACCGAAGTGTTCAAGCATATTTGAATTGTATTTTAATTCTCTACCAAAATAACTTTATAATCACCCAGTTACATTGTTACGTTTGGTAGCACACAAAGTGTTCCTACGGTAAACGGGAGTTGCATAATCTCATAGTCATAGGAACATGTATAAGTCATGAAGAAAGAATATCAACATACTAAACGATCGTGTGCTAAGCTAACGGAATGGGACATGTCAATCACATCATTCTCCTAATGATGTGATCCCATTAATCAAATGATAACTCATGTCTATGGTTAGGAAACATAACCATCTTTGATCAACGAGCTAGTCAAGTACAGGCATACTAGTGACACTCTGTTTGTCTATGTATTCACACATGTATTATGTTTCCGGTTAATACAATTCTAGCATGAATAATAAACATTTATCATGATATAGGGAAATAAATAATAAATTTATTATTGCCTCTAGGGCATATTTCCTTTAGTCTCCCACTTGCACTAGAGTCAATAATACACTGTAATGATTCTAACACCCATGGAGCCTTGCTGCTGATCATGTTTTGCTCATGGAAGAGGCTTAGTCAACGGGTCTGCAACATTCAGATCCATATGTATCTTGCAAATTTCTATGTCTCCCACCTGGACTAAATCCCGGATGGAGTTGAAGCGTCTCTTGATGTGCTTGGTTCTCTTGTGAAATCTGGATTCCTTCGCCAAGGCAATTGCTCCAGTATTGTCACAAAAGATTTTCCTTGGACCCGATGCACTAGGTATGACACCTAGATCAGATATGAACTCCTTCATCCAGACTCCTTCATTTGCTGCTTCCGAAGCAGCTATGTACTCCGCTTCACACGTAGATCCCGCCATGACGCTTTGTTTAGAACTGCACCAACTGACAGCTCCACCGTTCAATGTAAACACGTATCCGGTTTGCGATTTAGAATCGTCCGGATCAGTGTCAAAGCTTGCATCAACGTAACCATTTACGATTAGCTCTTTGTCACCCCCATAAACGAGAAACATATCCTTAGTCCTTTTCAGGTATTTCAGGATGTTCTTGACCGCTGTCCAGTGATCCACTCCTGGATTACTTTGGTACCTCCCTACTAGACTTATAGCAAGGCACACATTAGGTCTGGTACACAACATTGCATACATGATAGAGCCTATGGCTGAAGCATAGGGAACATCTTTCATTTTCTCTCTATCTTCTGCAGTGGTCGGGCATTGAGTCTTACTCAACTTCACACCTTGTAAGACAGGCAAGAACCCTTTCTTTGCTTGATCCATTTTGAACTTCTTCAAAACTTTGTCAAGGTATGTGCTTTGTGAAAGTCCAATTAAGCGTCTTAATCTATCTCTATAGATCTTAATGCCCAATATATAAGCAGCTTCACCGAGGTCTTTCATTGAAAAACACTTATTCAAGTATCCCTTATGCTATCCAGAAATTCTATATCATTTCCAATCAGTAATATGTCGTCCACATATAATATCAGGAATGCTACAGAGCTCCCACTCACTTTCTTGTAAGTACAGGCTTCTCCAAAAGTCTGTACAAAACCAAATGCTTTGATCACACTATCAAAGCGTTTATTCCAACTCCGAGAGGCTTGCACCAGTCCATAAATGGATTGCTGGAGCTTGCACACTTTGTTAGGTCCCTTTGGATCGACAAAACCTTCCGGTTGTATCATATACAATTCTTCTTCCAGAAATCCATTCAGGATTGCAGTTTTGACATACATCTTCCATATTTCATAATCATAAAATGCGGCAGTTGCTAACATGATTCGGACAGACTTAAGCATCGCTACGGGTGAGAAGGTCCCATCGTAGTCAATCCCTTGAACTTGTCGAAACCCTTTCGCAACAAGTCGAGCTTTGTAGACAGTAACATTACCGTCAGCGTCAGTCTTCTTCTTGAAGATCCATTTATTCTCAATTGCTTGCCGATCATCGGGCAAGTCAACCAAAGTCCACACTTTGTTCTCATACATGGATCCCATATCAGATTTCATGGCCTCAAGCCATTTTGAGGAATCTGGGCTCACCATCGCTTCTTCATAGTTCGTAGGTTCATCATGGTCTAGTAACATGACTTCCAGAACAGGATTGTCGTACCATTCTGGTGCGGATCTTACTCTGGTTGATCTACGAGGTTCAGTAACAACTTGATCTGAAGTTTCATGATCATCATCATTAACTTCCTCACTAATTGGTGTAGGCGTCACAAGAATAGATTTCTATGATGAGATACTTTCCAATAAGGGAGCAGGTACAGTTACCTCATCAAGTTCTACTTTCCTCCCACTCACTTCTTTTGAGAGAAACTCCTTCTCTAGAAAGGATCCATTCTTAGCAACGAATGTCTTGCCTTCGGATCTGTGATAGAAGGTGTACCCAACAGTCTCCTGTGGGTATCCTATGAAGACACATTTCTCCGATTTGGGTTCGAGCTTATCAGGTTGAAGCTTTTTCACATAAGCATCGCAGCCCCAAACTTTCAGAAACGACAACTTTGGTTTCTTGCCAAACCATAGTTCATAAGGCGTCGTCTCAACGGATTTCGATGGTGCCCTATTTAACGTGAATGCGGCCGTCTCTAAAGCATAACCCCAAAACGATAGCGGTAAATCAGTAAGAGACATCATAGATCGTACCATATATCTAGTAAAGTACGATTACGACGTTCGACACACCATTACGCTGTGGTGTTCCGGGTGGCGTGAGTTGCGAAACTATTCCGCATTGTTTCAAATGTAGACCAAACTCGTAACTCAAATATTCTCCTCCACGATCAGATCGTAGAAACTTTATTTTCTTGTTACGATGATTTTCAACTTCACTCTGAAATTTTTTGAACTTTTCAAACGTTTCAGACTTATGTTTCATTAAGTAGATATACCCATATCTGCTCAAATCATCTGTGAAGGTGAGAAAATAACGATATCCGCCACGAGCCTCAACATTCATCAGACCACATGCATCTGTATGTATGATTTCCAACAAATCTGTTGCTCTCTCCATAGTTTCGGATAACAGCATTTTAGTCATCTTGCCCATGAGGCACGGTTCGCAAGTACCAAGTGATTCATAATCAAGTGGTTCCAAAAGTCCATCAGTATGGAGTTTCTTCATGCGCTTTACACCGATATGACCTAAACGGCAGTGCCACAAATAAGTTGCACTATCATTATCAACTCTGCATCTTTTGGCTTCAACATTTTGAATATGTGTATCACTACTATCGAGATTCATCAAAAAATAGACCACTCTTCAAGGGTGCATGACCATAAAAGATATTACTCATATAAATAGAACAACCATTATTCTCTGATTTAAATGAATAACCGTCTAGCATCAAACAAGATCCAGATATAATGTTCATGCTCAACGCTGGCACCAAATAACAATTATTTAGCTCTATTACTGATCCCAAAGGTAGATTTAGAGGTAGCGTGCCGATCGTGATCACATTGACTTTGGAACCATTTCTCACGCACATCGTTACCTCGTCCTTGGCCAGTGTTCGCTTAATCCGTAGTCCCGGTTTCGAGTTGCAAATATTAGCAACAGAACCAGTATCAAATAACCAGGTGCTACTGCGAGCTCTAGTAAGGTACACATCAATAACATGTATATTACATATACCTTTGTTCACCTTGCCATCCTTCTTATCCGCCAAATACTTGGGGCAGTTCCGCTTCCAGTGACCAGTCTGCTTGCAGTAGAAGCACTCAGTTTCAGGCTTAGGTCCAGACTTGGGTTTCTTCTCCTGAGCAGCAACTTGCTTGTTGTTCTTCTTGAAGTTCCCTTCTTCTTCCATTTTCCCTTTTTCTTGAAACTGGTGGTCTTATTGACCATCAACACTTGATGCTCCTTCTTGATTTCTACCTCCGCAGCCTTTAGCATTGTCAGGAGCTCGGGAATCGTCTTATCCATCCCTTGCATATTATAGTTCATCACGAAGCTCTTGTAGCTTGGTGGCAGTGATTGGACAATTTTGTCAATGACGCTATCATCCGGAAGATTAACTCCCAGTTGAATCAAGTGATTATTATACCCAGACATCTTGAGTATATGCTCAATGACAGAACTATTCTCCTCCATCTTGCAGCTGTAGAACTTATTGGAGACTTCATATCTCTCAATCCGGGCATTTGCTTGAAACATTAACTTCAAGTCCTGGAACATCTCATATGCTCCATGACGTTCAAAACGTCGTTGAAGTCCCGGTTCTAAGCCGTAAAGCATGGCACATTGAACTATCGAGTAGTCATCAGCTTTGCTCTGCCAGATGTTCTTAACGTTGTCAGTTGCATCAGCAGCAGGCCTGGCACCCAGCGGTGCTTCCAGGATGTAATTCTTTTGTGCAGCAATGAGGATAATCCTCAAGTTACGGACCCAGTCCGTGTAATTGCTACCATCATCTTTCAACTTTGCTTTCTCAAGGAACGCATTAAAATTCAACGAAACAACAACACGTGCCATCTATCTACAACTAACATAGACAAGCAAGATACTATCAGGTACTAAGTTCATGATAAATTAAAGTTCAATTAATCATATTACTTAAGACTCCCACTTAGAAAGACATCCCTCTAATCCTCTAAGTGATCACGTGATCCAAATCAACTAAACCATAACCGATCATCACGTGAAATGGAGTAGCTTTCAATGGTGTACATCACTATGTTGATCATATCTACTATATGATTCACGATCGACCTTTCGGTCTCAGTGTTCCGAGGCCATATCTGCATATGCTAGGCTCGTCAAGTTTAACCCGAGTGTCTGGCTTGCACCCGTTGTAGATGGACGTAGAGCTTATCACACCCGATCATCACGTGGTGTCTGGGCATGACGAACTATGGCAACTTTGCATACTCAGGGAGAACACTTTTATCTTGAAATTTAGTGAGAGATCATCTTATAATGCTATCGTCAATCAAAGCAAGATAAGATGCATAAAAGATAAACATCACATGCAATCAATATAAGTGATATGATATGGCCATCATCATCTTGTGCTTGTGATCTCTATCTTCGAAACACCATCATGATCACCATCGTCACCGGCGCGACACCTTGATCTCCATCATAGCATCGTTGTCGTCTCGCCAATCTTATGCTTCTACGACTATCGCTACCGCTTAGTGATTTAGTAAAGAATTACAGGGCGATTGCATTGCATACAATAAAGCGACAACCATATGGCTCCTGCCAGTTGCCGATAACTCGGTTACAAAACATGATCATCTCATACAATAAAATTTAGCATCATGTCCTGACCATATCACATCACAACATGCCCTGCAAAAACAAGTTAGACGTGAGTAGGGCGTTTTGGTGCCGAGGCTCATCTGCACCCGGTTAGAAAAAAATTCATAAAAAATTCAAAACAAATTCAAAAAATTCCAAATAAAATTTGTATGGTAGACAATTTGATGCGTGAGGCCCGCCCCAAATTTCAAGTCATTTGGACATATGAGAAGCTCTCAGCAAAAAAGACAAATCGGACCAAAACAGTACATGAACAGTAAATATTTTTACAGACCCCCAATTTGTCTTTTTTGCTGAGAGCTGCTCATACATCCAAATGACTTGAAATTTGGAGCGGGCCTCACGCATCAAAATGTCTATCACACAAATTTTATTTGGAATTTTTTGAATTTTTATAGTATTTGTTTTGATTTTTTTCATCGGCGGGGGTGCAGATGAGCTCGGGTGCAGAAATGGATTTTCGGTTAAACGTCCTCTACTTTGTTGTTGCAAGTTTTACGTGGCTGCTACGGGCTTAGCAAGAACCGTTCTTACCTACGCATCAAAACCACAACGATAGTTTGTCAAGTTGATGATGTTTTAACCTTCGCAAGGACTGGGTGTAGCCACACTCGGTTCAACTAAAGTTGGAGAAACTGACACCCGCCAGCCACCTATGTGCAAAGCACGTCGGTAGAACCAGTCTCGCGTAAGCGTACGCGTAATGTCGGTCTGGGACGCTTCATCCAACAATACCGCCGAACCAAAGTATGACATGCTGGTAAGCAGTATGACTTATATCGCCCACAACTCACTTGTGTTATACTCATGCATATAACATCAACGCATAAAACCAGGCTCAGATGCCACTGTTGGGGAACGTAGTAATTTCAAAAAAATTCCTACGCACACGCAAGATCATGGTGATGCATAGCAACGAGAGGGGAGAGTGTTGTCCATGTACCCTCGTAGACCGAAAGCGGAAGTGTTATCACAACGCGGTTGATGTAGTCGTACGTCTTCACGATCCGACCGATCAAGTACCAAACGCACGGCACCTCCGAGTTCAGCACATGTTCATCCCGATGACGTCCCTCGAACTCCGATCCAGCCGAGTGTTGAGGGAGAGTTTCGTTAGCACAACGACGTGGTGACGATGTTGATGTTCTACCGATGCAGAGCTTGGCCTAAGCACCGCTACAGTATTATCGAGGTGGACTATGGTGGAGGGGGGCACCGCACACGGCTAAAAGATCAAACAGATCAATTGTTGTGTCTTTGGGGTGCCCCCTGCCCCTGTATATAAAGGAGCAAGGGGGGTGCGACCGGCCAAGGGAGAGGGCGCGCTAGGAGGAGTCCTACTACTACCGGGAGTAGGACTCCCCCCCTTTTCCTTGTTGGACTAGAGAGAGAGGGGAAAGAGGTGGAGGAGAAGAAGGAAGGGGGCGCCGCCCCCCTCTCCTTGCCTATTCGGACTAGGGGGAGGGGGCGTGACCCTTGCCCTGGCCGCCTCCTCTCTCTTCCACGAAGGCCCACTAAGGCCCATTATGTCCCCGGGGGGTTCCGGTAACCTCCCGGTACTCCGATAAAATCCCGATTTCACTCGGAACACTTCCGATATCCAAACATAGGCTTCCAATATATCAATCTTCATGTCTCAAGAATTTCGAGACTCCTCGTCATGTCCATGATCACATCTGGAACTCCGAACAACCTTCGGTACATCAAAACATATAAACTCATAATATAACTGTCATCGTAACGTTAAGCGTGCGGACCCTACGGGTTCGAGAACTATGTAGACATGACTGAGACACGTCTCCGGTCAATAACCAATAGCGGAACCTGGATGCTCATATTGGCTCCCACATATTCTACGAAGATCTTTATCGGTCAGACCGCATAACAACATACGTTGTTCCCTTTGTCATCGGTATGTTACTTGCCCGAGATTCGATCATCGGTATCTAGATACCTAGTTCAATCTCGTTATCGGCAAGTCTCTTTACTCGTTCCGTAATACATCATCCCACAACTAACTCATTAGTTGCAATGCTTGCAAGGCTTAAGTGATGTGCATTACCGAGAGGGCCCAGAGATACCTCTCCGACAATCGAAGTGACAAATCCTAATCTTGAAATACACCAACCCAACAAGTACCTTCGGAGACACCTGTAGAGCTCCTTTATAATCACCCATTTACGTTGTGACATTTGGTAGCACACAAAGTGTTCCTCCGGTAAACGGGAGTTGCATAATCTCATAGTCATAGGAACATGTATAAGTCATGAAGAAAGCAATAGCAACATACTAACTAAGCTAATGGAATGGGTCATGTCAATCACATCATTCTCCTAATGATTTGATCCCGTTAATCAAATGACAACTCATGTCTATGGTTAGGAAACATAACCATCTTTGATCAACGAGCTAGTCAAGTAGAGGCATACTAGTGACACTCTGTTTGTCGATGTATTCACACATGTATTATGTTTCCGGTTAATACAATTCTAGCATGAATAATAAACATTTATCATGATATAAGGAAATAAATAATAACTTTATTATTGCCTCTAGGGCATATTTCCTTCACTTATAATCTAAATAAACAGTAGGCAACAATTTTTCTTCTTTTTCATAGTGCCTAATAGGTATGTTATAGTGTGCAGCAAGGCGTGAAGCATAGATACCACCAAAGATGGGTCCTTTTGTACGGTTCAGACTTAACCGTTTAGCAATAATACCGCCCATAATAATAGAGTCATCACGGAATAAGCCATGGAACAAAATAAAAATATCAGGAACACTAAGGTTTCCACAGTTTCCGCGACCAATTAAGCAACGACTAGCAAATATTGCAAAGTAGCGTAAAACAGGAAAATGTATGCTAGTGATTCTTGCATCAGAAACCTTCCTAGTTTCCCCTACAGTGATAGTGTCAATAAACCCATCCACATCTTTAAGATGTGGTTCCTATAAGCTACCCTCGAAAGGTATTTTGCAAACCCTGCAAAATTCATATAATGACATTCTCTTAACCACATCATATAAATGAAACTCTACTGAAGGGGGTGATTCCTTAGGATAATAGTAGAAGTTTTGCACAAAAGTATTGGTGAGTAAGAGATACTGTTCGCGTTAGTCGCGGAGGAAGTCGGTGAGGCCTGCATTCTTAGCCAATTCATAAAAATCCTCATAAATCTCGGTTGCTCTCAAGAAATCATCGGAGGGCCATTCACATGGCCGAACCTCTGTGGCGCGAGGCAGATTATATTTGGGTGTCTGTGCATCTTCATTTTGCTTTTCCTTTGAACTTTGGCTCGATGAGCCCCTCAAAAATATCTTCATTATTTTCTAAAAAATTCTGAAATTTTTAGTAACTTCAAAATAAAAGTAAATCAGACTCAACAAAATTGGTAGCAACTACTCCTACAAGTGCCTAGAGCCTATATCATGCATCAAAACTACTTTTGACCATATAAATTTGACATGCAAGCTCAAGAACAGGGTCACCTAAGCAGCAAAAATATGCAATGAATAAAGCACTAGAACAAAAACTAATTGGACCAATGGAGGAGTCACATACCAAGGAAGAACCCACCCCCCCGAGCAGTTTTGTGAGAGGTCACATGCAAGCTCAAGAGCTGGATATTCGTGTTTGTGGGAGGAAGGAGTGTGTGAGTGCAGGAATAAGTGGATGGGGGCCACCGTGGGCCCATGAGGCAGGGAGCGCGCCCTCCACCCTCGTGGCCAGGCGGATGCCCCCAGCTGTGTTCTCAGTGCCAAATATTCTCAAATATTTCAGAAAAATCATATTTAAATTTTAGGGCATTTGGAGAACTTTTATTTTCAGGGTATTTTTATATTGCATGGATAATTCAGATAACAGACAAAAAATACTATTTTTATTTTATTTAATATAAATAACAGAAAGTAAAAAAGAGGGTACAGAAGGTTGTGCTTTCTAACTTCATCCATCTTATGATCATCAAAAGGAATCCATTAACAAGGTTGATCAAGTCTTGTTAACAAACTCATTCCGAATAACATGTAACCGGAGAAATTTCGAATAACACTAAGTTACCTCAACAGGGATATGCACATCCCCAATAATAAGAATATCATATTTCTTCTTGACAGTAGGAAGAGGAAATTCAAAACCTCCAAAAATAATCGATGGAATTTTTCCAATAGAATTGATACTGTGGACTTGAGGTTGTTTCCTCGGAAAGTGTACCGTATGCTCATTACCATTAACATGAAAAGTGACATTGCCTTGGTTGCAATCAATAACAGCCCCTGCAGTATTCAAAAAGGGTCTTCCAAGAATAATGGACATACTATCGTCCTCGGGAATATCAAGAATAACAAAGTCCGTTAAAATAGTAACGTTTGCAACCACAACAGGCACATCCTCACAAATACCGACAGGTATAGCAGTTGGTTTATCAGCCATTTGCAAAGATATTTCAGTAGGTGTCAACTTATTTAAATCAACTCTACGATATAAAGAGAGAGGCATAACACTAACACCGGCTCCAAGATCACATAAAGAAGTTTTAACATAGTTTCTTTTAATGGAGCATGGTATAGTGGGTACTCCTAGATCTCCAAGTTTCTTTGGTATTCCACCCTTAAAAGTATAATTAGCAAGCATGGTCGAAATTTTAGCTTCCGGTATTTTCCTTTTATTACTAACAATATCTTTCATATACTTAGAATAAGGATTCATTTTAATCATATCAGTTAATCGCATACGCAAAAAGATAGGTCTAATCATTTCAGCAAAGCGCTCAAAATCCTCATCATCCTTTTCCTTGGATGGTTTGGGAGGAAAAGGCATGGGTTTCTGAAGGTTCTCTTTCTTTACCATGTTTGCTAGCAACAATTCTCTTTCTTTACCATGTTTCCTAGCAACAAAGTCTCTCTTATCATAACGTTGATTCTTTGATTGTGGGTTATCAAAGTCAACAGCAGGTTCAATTTCTACATCATTATCATTGCTAGGTTGAGCATCGTCATGAACATTATCATTAACATTGTCACTAGTTTCAGGTTCATTACCAGATTGTGTTTCAGTATCAGAAATAGAAATATCATTTGGATTCTCAGGTGGTTCAGCAATATGTTCACTAGAAGCATGTAAAGTCCTATCATTTTTCTTTTTCTTCCTTTTAGAAGGACTAGGTGTGTCTATATTATTTCTCTGAGAATCTTGTTCAATTCTCTTAGGATGGCCTTCAGGATACAAAGGTTCCTGAGTCATTCTACCAGTTCTAGTAGCCACTCTAACAACATAGTCATTTTTCTTACTATTTAATTCATTAAGCAAATCAATTTGAGCCTTAAGTACTTGTTCTAGTTGAGTGGTAACCATGGAAGCATGTTTACTAATGAGTTTAAGTTCACCTTTAACTCTAGACATATAGTCACCCAAGTGTTCAAGCATATTTGAATTTTATTTTAATTCTCTACCAAAATAAGCATTGAAGTCTCCTTGCTTAACCATAAATTTATTAAACTCATCTAAACATGGGCTAGCAAACTTGGCAAATGGAATTTTAGCTTTATCATATCTATAAAGAGAATTTACCTTTACTACCTGTGTCGGGTTATCAAGACCATGTGTTTCTTCAATAGGTGAGGGATTAAGATCATATGTTTCTTCAACAGGCGGTAAATTAAGACCATGTATTTCTTCAATAGGAGGTAAATTCTTAACATCTTCAGCTTTAATACCTTTTTCTTTCATAGTCTTCTTTGCATCTTGCATATCTTCAGGACTAAGAAATAGAACACCTCTTTTCTTCGGAGTTGGTTTAGGAATAGGCTCAGGAGCTGGCTCAGGAAGTGTCCAATTATTTTCATTTGTCAACATATTATTCAATAGAATTTCAGCTTCATCCGGTGTTCTTTCCCTGAAAACAGAACCAGCACAACTATCTAGGTAATCTCTGGAAGCATCGGTTAGTCCATTATAAAAGATATCAAGTATTTTATTTTTTCTTAAGAGGATGATCAGGCAATGCATTAAGTAATTGGAGAAGCCTCCCCCAAGCTTGTGGGATACTCTCTTCTTCAATTTGCACAAAATTATATATTTCCCTTAAAGCAGCTTGTTTCTTATGAGCAGGGAAATATTTAGTAGAGAAGTAATAAATCATATCCTGGGGACTACACACACAACCAGGATCAAGAGAATTAAACCATATCTTAGCATCACCCTTTAATGAGAACGGAAATATTTTAAGGATATAAAGGTAGCGAGATTTCTCATCCTTAGTGAACAGGGTGGCTATATCATTTAAGTTAGTAAGATGTGCCACAAGAGTTTCAGGTTCATAGCCATAGGAAGGATGAGATTCAACCAAAGTAATTATATCAGGATCAACAGAGAATTCATAATTCTTATCAGTAACACAGATAGGTGAAGTAGCAAAAGTAGGGTCGGGTTTCATTCTAGCATTAAGAGATTGCTGCGTCCATTTAGCTAGTAACCTCTTGAGCTCATATCTATCGTTGCAAGCTAAAATAGCTCTAGCAGCTTCTTTTTCCAGAACACGACCCTCAGGAACAATAGGCAATTCATATTTATTAGGGGGAGAGTCTTCATCATCACTTTCATCAATATTATCAGTTTCAATAATTTCATTCTCTCTAGCCCTAGCAAGTTGTTCATCGAGAAATTCACCAAGTGGCATAGTAGCATCAAGCATATAAGTAGTTTCATCATAAGTATTATGCATAGCAGAAGTGGCATCATCAATAACATGCGACATATCAGAACAAGTAGAAGAAGCAGGTTTAGGTGTCGCAAGCTTACTCAAAACAGAAGGTGAATCAAGTGCAGAGCTAGATGGCAGTTCCTTACCTCCCCTCGTAGTTGAGGGATAAATTGTTGTCTTAGCGTCTTTCAAGTTCTTCATAGTGACCAGCAAATATAAATCCCAAGTGACTCAAAGAATAGAGCTATGCTCCCCAGCAACGGCACCAGAAAATAGTCTTGATAACCCACAAGTATAGGGGATCGCAGCAGTTTTCGAGGGTAGAGTATTCAAGGGGAGCCAAAGAATATTCTCAAGTATTAGCAGCTGAGTTGTCAATTCAACCACACCTGGAAACTCAATATCTACAGCAAAGTATTTAGTAGCAAAGTAATATCATAGTAGTGGTAACGGTAGCAAAAGGTAACGATATCAAAAGTAATGTTTTTGGTATTTTGTAGTGATGATAGCAATAGCAACGGAAAAGTAAATAAGCGAACATCAATATATGGGAAGCTCGTAGGCAATGGATCGGTGATAGAGAATTATGCTGGATGTGGTTCATCATGTAATAGTCATAACCTAGGGTGACACAGAACTAGCTCCAATTCATCAATGTAATGTAGGCATGTATTTCGAATATAGTCATACGTGCTTATGGAAAAGAACTTGCATGGCATCTTTTGTCCTACCCTCCCGTGGCAGCGGGGTCCTAATGGAACTAAGGGATAATAAGGCCTCCTTTTAATAGAGTACCGGACAAAAGCATTAACACATAGTGAATACATGAACTCCTCAAACTACGGTCATCACCGGGAGTGGTCTCGATTATTGTCACTTCGGGGTTGCCGAATCATAACACATAGTAGGTGACTATAGACTTGCAAGATAGGATCAAGAACTCACATATATTCATGAAAACATAATAGGTTCAGATCTGAAATCATGGCACTCGGGCCCTAGTGACAAGCATTAAGCATAGCAAAGTCATAGCAACATCAATCTCAGAACATAGTGGATACTAGGGATCAAACCCTAACAAAACTAACTCGATTACATGATAAATCTCATCCAACCCATCACCGTCCAGCAAGCCTACGATGGAATTACTCACGCACGGCGGTGAGCATCATGAAATTGGTGATGGAGGATGGTTGATGATGACGACGGCGACGGATTCCCCTCTCCGGAGCCCCGAACGGACTCCAGATCAGCCCTCCCGAGAGGTTATAGGGCTTGGCGGCGGCTTCGTATCGTAAAACGCGATGAATCCTTCTCTCCCATTTTTTTTCTACCCGAAAGTGAATATATAGAGTTGGAGTCGAGGTCGGAGGAGATTCAGGGGGCCCACGAGGTAGGGGGCACGTGATACGTCTCCGTCGTATCTACTTTTCCAAACACTTTTGCCCTTGTTTTGGACTCTAACTTGTATGATTTGAATGGAACTAACCCAGACTAATGTTGTTTTCAGCAGAATTGCCATGATGTTGTTTTATGTGCAGAAAACAAAAGTTCTCGGAATGTCCTGAAACTCCACGGAATATCTTACAATAAATAATAAAAAATCCTCGCCAAAGATGAAGACCAGGCGGCCCACACCCTGTCCACGAGGGTGGGGGTGCCCCCCCTAGGGCGCGCTCCTACCTCGTGGGCCCCCTGGAGACCTTCCGACTCCAACTCTATATATTTGCTTTCGGGGAGAAAAAAATAGAAGAGAAGAAATCATCGCGTTTTACGATACGGAGCCGCCGCCAAGCCCTAAAACCTCTCGGGAGGGCTGATCTGGAGTCTGTTCGGGGCTCCAGAGAGGGGGATTCGTCGTCGTCGTCATCATCAACCATCCTCCATCACCAATTTGCTAGATTTCCGTGATTTTGATGATTGCTCTCTAAACTTGCATCTTGCGGATTCCACTATTAAGAAACCTATGGGAAGAATTAATGATGTTCTTATTGTTGCGAATAGGAATTATGTGCCCATAGATTTTATCGTTCTTGATATAGATTGCAATCCTTCTTGCCCTATTATTCTCGGTAGACCTATCCTTAGAACGGTTGGTGCAATTATTGATATGAAGGAAGGGAATATTAGATTTCAATTTCCATTAAAAACGGGCATGGAACACTTTCCTAGAAAGAAAATAAAATTACCATATGAATCTATCATGAGAGCCACTTATGGATTGCCTACCAAAGATGACAATACCTAGATCTATTCTTGCTCGTTATGCCTAGCTAGGGGCGTTAAACGATAGCGCTTGTTGGGAGGCAACCCAATTTTATTTTTATTCCTTCCTTTTTGCTCCTGTTTAGTAACAAATAATTTATCTAGCCTCTGTTTTGGTTGTGTTTTTTGTGTTTAATTAGTGTTTGTGCCAAGTAGAACCGTTGGGAAGACTTGGGGAAAGTCTTGTAGAACTTGCTGTAAAAAACAGAAACTTTAGCGCTCACGAGAACTACTGTTATTTTTATTTGGAAAGTGCTATTTAGTTAATTCTTTTTGCAGATATTTAATAGATAAATTCCTCACGTCCAGAATTTGATGAATCTATGTCTGTTCTGTTTTGTTTTGTTTTTGACAGATTGTTCTGTTTTTGACAGATTCTGTTTTTCGTGTGTTGTTTGCTTATTTTGATGAATCTATGGCTAGTAAAATAGTTTATAATCCATAGAGAAGTTGGAATACAGTAGGTATAACACCAATATAAATAAAGAATGAGTTCATTACAGTACCTTAAAGTGGTCTTTTGTTTTCTTTCGCTAACGGAGCTCACGAGATTTTCTACTCTAAGTTTTGTGTTGTGAAGTTTTCAAGTTTTGGGTAAAGATTTGATGGATTATGGAACAATGAGTGGCAAGAGCCTAAGCTTGGGGATGCCAATAGCACCACAAGATAATCTAAGGATACTTAAAAGCCAAAGCTTGGGGATGCCCCGGAAGGCATCTACTCTTTCGTCTACTTCTATTGGTAACTTTACTTGGAGCTATATTTTTATTCACCACATGATATGTGTTTTGCTTGGAGCATCTTTTATGATTTGAGTCTTTGCTTGTTAGTCTACCACAATCATCCTTGCTGTACACATCTTTTGAGAGAGCCATACATGATTTGGAATTTGATAGAATACTCTATGTGCTTCACTTATATCTTTTGAGCTTTATAGTTTTGCTCTAGTGCTTCACTTATATCTTTTAGAGCACGGTGGTGGATTTGTTTTATAGAAACTTTTGATCTCTCATGCTTCACTTAGATTATTTTGAGAGTCTTAATAGCATGGTAATTTGCTTAAAATCTTAATATGCTTGGTATGCAAGATTAATAATAAAACTTTCTTATGAGTGTGTTGAATACTAAGAAAAGTTTGATGCTTGATGATTGTTTTGAGATATGGAGATAATAATATCAAAGTCGTGCTAGTTGAGTAGTTGTGAAATTGTGAAATACTTGTGTTGAGGTTTGCAAGTCCCGTAGCATGCACGTATGGTAAACGTTATGCAACAAATTTGAAACATGAGGTGTTATTTGATTGTCTTCCTTATGAGTGGCGGTCAGGGACGAGCGATGGTCTTTTCCTACCAATCTATCCCTCCAGGAGCATGCGCGTAGTGCCGAGGTTTATGATGACTTGTAGATTTTTGCAATAAGTATGTGAGTTCTTTATGACTAATGTTGAGTTCGTGGATTATACGCACTCTCACCTTTCCATCCTTGCTAGCCTCTTCGGTACCGTGCATTACCCTTTCTCACATTGAGAGTTGGCGCAAACTTCGCCGGTGCATCCAAACCCCGTGATATGATACGCTCTTTCACACATAAACCTCCTTATATCTTCCTCAAAACAGCCACCACACCTACCTATCATGGCATTTCCATAGCCATTCCGAGATATATTGCCATGCAACTTTCCACCGTTCCGTTTATTATGACACACATCATCATTGTCATATTGCTTTGCATGATCATGTAGTTGACATCGTATTTGTGGCAAAGCCACCATTCATAATTCTTTCATACATGTCACTCTTGATTCATTGAATATCTCGGTACACCGCCGGAGGCATTCATATAGAGTCATCTTGTCCTAGTATTGAGTTGTAATCATTGAGTTGTAAATAAATAGAAGTGTGATGATCATCATTATTAGAGCATCATCCCAAGTGAGGAATAAATAAATAAATAAATAAATAAATAAATAAATAAAAGGAGAAAGGCCATAAAAAGAGAAGGCCCAAAAAAAAGAAAGGCCATAAAAAGGCCCAAAAATGAGAGAAAAGAGAGAAGGGATAATGTTACTAGCCTTTTACCACACTTGTGCTTCAAAGTAGCACCATGATCTTCATAGTAGAGAATCTCTCATGTTATCACTTTCATATACTAGTGGGAATTTTTCATTATAGAACTTGACTTGTATATTCCAACAATGGGCCTCCTCAAGTGCCCTAGGTCTTCGTGAGCAAGCAAGTTGGATGCACACCAACTAGTTTCTTTTGTTGAGCTTTCATACATTTATAGCTCTAGTGCATCCGTTGCATGGCAATCCCTACTCCTTGCATTAACATCAATCGGTGGGCATCTCCATAGCCCATTGATTAGCCTCGTTGATGTGAGACTTTCTCCTTTTTTGTCTTCTCCACATAACCCCCTCACTATATTCTATTCCACCCATAGTACTATATCCATGGCTCGCGCTCATGTGTTGCGTGAAAGTTTATAGGATTGAGATTACTAAAGTATGAAACAATTGCTTGGCTTGTCATTGGGGTTGTGCATGATGAGAGCATTCTTGTGTGACGAAAATGAAACATGACTAAACTATATGATTTTGTAGGGATGAACTTTCTTTGGCCATGTTATTTTGAAAGACATAATTGCTTAGTTAGTATACTTGAAGTATTATCATTTTTATGTCAATATGAACTTTTGTCTTGAATCTTTCGGATCTGAATATTCATACCACAATTAAGAAGAATTACATTAAAATTATGCCAAGTAGCACTCCGCATCAAAAGTTCTCTTTTTATCATTTACCTACTCGAGGACGAGCAGGAATTAACCTTGGGGATGCTTGATACGTATCCAACGTATCTATAATTTTTGATTGCTCCATGCTATATATCTACTGTTTTGGACTATATTGGGCTTTATTTCCACTTTTATATCATTTTTGGGACTAACCTATTAACCGGAGGCCCAGCCCAGAATTGCTGTTTTTTGCCTATTTCAGTGTTTCGGAGAAACAGAATATCAAACGGAGTCCAAACGGAATAAAATCTTCGGAAACATGATTTTCTCATCAGATAAGATCTAGGAGACTTGGACCCCCTGTCAAGAGAGCCACGAGGTGGTCATGAGGGTGGGGCCCCCCCTAGGGCGCGCCCTGCCTCCTGGGCCCCTCGGAGCTCCATCGACGTACTTCTTCCTCCTATATATATCCGCGTACCCCCAAACGATCGGGGATGGAGCCCAAAACCTAATTCCACCGCCGCAACTTTCTATATCCATGAGATCCCATCTTGGGGCCTATTCCGGAGCTCCGCCGGAGCGGGCATCGATCACGGAGGGCTTCTACATCATCATCCAAGCCTCTCCGATGAAGTGTGAGTAGTTTACTTCAGACCTACGGGTCCATAGCTAGTATCTAGATGGCTTCTTCTCTCTTTTTGGATCTCAATACAATGTTCTCCCCCTCTCTTGTGGAGATCTATTCGATGTAATCTTCTTTTGGCAGTGTGTTTGTTGAGACCAATGAATTGTGGGTTTATGATCCAGTTTATGTATGAATAATATTTGAATCTTCTCTGAATTCTTTTATGTATGATTGTTTATCTTTGCAAGTCTCTTCGAATTATCAGTTTGGTTTGGCCTACTCGATTGGTTTTTCTTGCCATGGGAGAAGTGCTTAGCTTTGGGTTCGATCTTGCGGTGTCCTTTCCCAGTGACAGAAGGGGCAGCAAGGCACGTATTGTATCGTTGCCATCAAGGATAACAAGATGGGGTTTATATCATATTGCATGAAACTATCCCTCTACATCATGTCATCTTGCTTAAGGCGTTACTCTATTTTTAACTTAATACTCTAGATGCATGCTGGATAGCGGTCGATGAGTGGAGTAATAGTAGTAGATGCAGAATCGTTTCGGTCTACTTGTCTCGGACGTGATGCCTATATACATGATCATACCTAGATATTCTCATAACTATGCTCAATTGTGTCAATTGCTCAACAGTAATTTGTTCACCCACCGTAGAATACTTATTCTCTTGAGAGAAGCCACTAGTGAAACCTATGGCCCCCGGGTCTCGTTCTTATCATATCAATCTCCATCACTTTATTATTGTTTTGCTTTTACTTTTTACTTTGCATCTTTATACCAAAAATACCAAAAATATTATTGATCATCTCTATCAGATCTCACTTTCATAAGTGACAGTGAAGGGATTGACAACCCCTAAGCGCGTTGGTTGCGTTGAGCTATTGTTTTGTGTAGGTACAAGGGACTTGAAGCGTAGCCTCCTACTGGATTGATACCTTGGTTCTCAAAAACTGAGGGAAATACTTACGCTACTTTGCTGCATCATCCTCTTCTCTTTGGGGAAATCCAACGCAGTGCTCAAGAGGTAGCAAGAAGATTTTCTGGTGCCGTTGTCGGGGAGTCTACGCAAAAGTCAACATACCAAGTACCCATCACAATCCCTATCTCCCGCATTACATTATTTCCCATTTGCCTCTTGTTTTCCTCTCCCCCACTTCACCCTTGCTGTTTTATTCGCCCTCTCTCTCTATATCCTTCCTCCCTCTCTTTCTCTATTTGCCTCTTTTTGCACGTTTGCCTTTTGTTTGCTCGTGTGTTGGATTGCTTGTTTGTCACGATGGTTCTACCTAGATTCGGTGATCTTCACCTAAAAAGGTTAGAGGAGATCGAAAACAACATCAGGAAGTTTATGGTTTTGCAATTTGAGCATAATAATTTCTTTAGAAATGAGCTTAAGGAACAAAAAAGTTTCATGAATTATATGAATAAAGAGCTCGATGATATGTCTAAAGAATTTGAAGGTGTAAGATCCCAAATTGCTCGTCTTGAAAAATTAACTGCTGAAATTTCGGATATGCAAGCCACCTTAGTCAATAAGATGGCCGCCAAACCGGATTCCTATGAAAATCAAGATGAAGATCTAAAAGTTATTGATGTGTCTCCTATTAAATCTTTGTTTTGCAATATAAATCTTGATGAAACTGAATATGATCCACCTTTACCTAGAAGGCGTTCTAAAAATTTAGAGTATTTAGATCTTGATGATGAAATTGATGAAAGTGGGATTAAAAGAAATAAAACTCTAGATGTTGTTAAACCCACTATATTGGATTTCAAGGAATTTAATTATGAAAATTGTTCTCTAATTGATTGTATTTCCTTGTTGCAATCCGTGCTAAATTCTCCTCATGCTTATAGTCAAAATAAAGCCTTTACCAAACATATCGTTGATGCCTTGATGCAATCTTATGAAGAAAAACTTGAGTTGAAAGTTTCTATCCCTAGAAAAATTTATGATGAGTGGGAACCTACTATTAACATTAAAATTAAAAATTATGAGTTCTATGCTTTGTGTGATTTGGGTGCTAGTGTCTCTACTATTCCAAAAACTTTGTGTGATTTGCTAGATTTCCGTGATTTTGATGATTGCTCTCTAAACTTGCATCTTGCTGATTCCACTATTAAGAAACCTATGGGAAGAATTAACGATGTTCTTATTGTTGCAAATAGGAATTATGTGCCCGTAGATTTTATCGTTCTTGATATAGATTGCAATCCTTCTTGCCCTATTATTCTCGGTAGACCTTTCCTTAGAACGGTTGGTGCAATTATTGATATGAAGGAAGGGAATATTAGATTTCAATTTCCATTAAAAAAAGGGCATGGAACACTTTCCTAGAAATAAAATAAAATTACCATATTAATCTATCATGAGAGACACTTATGGATTGCCTACCAAAGATGGCAATACCTAGATCTATTCTTGCTCGTTATGCCTAGCTAGGGGCGTTAAACGATAGCGCTTGTTGGAAGACAACCCAATTTTATTTTTATTCCTTGCTTTTTGCTCCTGTGTGTTTAGTAATAAATAATTTATCTAGCCTCTGTTTTGGTTGTGTTTTTTGTGTTTAGTGTTTGTGCCAAGTAGAACCGTTGGGAAGACTTGGGGAAAGTCTTGTTGAACTTGCTGTAAAAAGCAGAAACTTTAGCGCTCATGAGAACTGCTGTCATTTTTATTTGGAAAGTTCTATTTAGTTAATTCTTTTTAAGATGTTTAATATATAAATTCCTCACGTCCAGCAATTTATTTTATAATTTTTGGGGTTCCAGATCTTGCTCTAGCTACAGATTACTACAGACTGTTCTGTTTTTGACAGATTCTGTTTTTCATGTGTTGTTTGCTTATTTTGATGAATTTATGGCTAGTAAAATAGTTTATAATCCATAGAGAAGTTGGAATACAGTAGGTATAACACCAATATAAATAAAGAATGAGTTCATTACAGTACCTTGAAGTGGTCTTTTGTTTTATTTCGCTAACGGAGCTCACGAGATTTTCTACTTTAAGTTTTGTGTTGTGAAGTTTCCAAGTTTTGGGTAGAGATTTGATGGATTATGGAACAAGGAGTGGCAAGAGCCTAATCTTGGGGATGCCCATGGCACCCCAAGATAATCTAAAGACACCTAAAAGCCAAAGCTTGGGGATGCCCCAGAAGGCATCCCCTCTTTCCTCTACTTCTATCGGTAACTTTACTTGGAGCTATATTTTTATTCACCACATGATATGTGTTTTGCATGGAGCGTCTTTTATGATTTGAGTCTTTGCTTGTTAGTCTACCACAATCATCCTTGCTGTACACACCTTTTGAGAGAGCCATACATGATTTGGAATTTGATAGAATACTCTATGTGCTTCACTTATATCTTTTGAGCTTTATAGTTTTGCTCTAGTGCTTCACTTATATCTTTTAGAGCACGGTGGTGGATTTGTTTTATAGAAACTTTTGATCTCTCATGCTTCACTTAGATTATTTTGAGAGTCTTAATAGCATGGTAATTTGCTTAAAATATTAATATGCTTGGTATGCAAGATTAATAATAAAACTTTCTTATGAGTGTGTTGAATACTAAGAAAAGTTTGATGCTTGATGATTGTTGTTTTGAGATATGGAGATAATAATATCAAAGTCATGCTAGTTGAGTAGTTATGAAATTGAGAAATACTTGTGTTGAGGTTTGCAAGTCCCGTAGCATGCACGTATGGTAAACGTTATGCAACAAATTTGAAACATGAGGTGTTATTTGATTGTCTTCCTTATGAGTGGCGGTCGGGGACGAGCGATGGTCTTTTCCTACCAATCAATCCCTCTAGGAGCATGCGCGTAGTGCCGAGGTTTTTGATGACTTGTAGATTTTTGCAATAAGTAGGTGAGTTCTTTATGACTAATATTGAGTCCATGGATTATACGCACTCTCACCCTTCCATCCTTGCTAGCCTTTTCGGTACCGTGCATTGCCCTTTCTCACATTGAGAGTTGGCGCAAACTTCGCCGGTGCATCCAAACCCCGTGATATGATACGCTCTTTCACACATAAACCTCCTTATATCTTCCTCAAAACAGCCACCATACCTACCTATCATGGCATTTCCATAGCCATTCCGAGATATATTGCCATGCAACTTTCCACCATTCCGTTTATTATGACACGCATCATCATTGTCATATTGCTTTGCATGATCATGTAGTTGACATCGTATTTGTGGCAAAGCCACCATTCATAATTCTTTCATACATGTCACTCTTGATTCATTGAATATCCCGGTACACTGCCGGAGGCATTCATATAGAGTCATCTTGTTCTAGTATCGAGTTGTAATCATTGAGTTGTAAATAAATAGAAGTGTGATGATCATCATTATTAGAGCATTGTCCCAAGTGAGGAATAAATAAAAAAGGAGAAATGCCATAAAAAAAGAGAAGGCCCAAAAAAAGAAAGGCCATAAAAAAGGCCCAAAAAATGAGAGAAAAAGAGTGAAGGGACAATGTTACTATCCTTTTACCACACTTGTGCTTCAAAGTAGCACCATGATCTTCACAGTAGAGAGTCTCTCATGTTATCACTTTCATATACTAGTGGGAATTTTTCATTATAGAAATTGGCTTGTATATTCCAACAATGGGCCTCCTCAAGTGCCCTAGGTCTTCGTGAGCAAGCAAGTTGGATGCACACCCACTAGTTTCTTTTGTTGGGCTTTCATACATTTATAGCTCTAGTGCATCCGTTGCATGGCAATCCCTACTACTTGCATTAACATCAATCGGTGGGCATCTCCATAGCCCATTGATTAGCCTTGTTGATGTGAGACTTTCTCCTTTTTTGTCTTCTCCACATAATCCCCTCACTATATTCTATTCCACCCATAGTGCTATATCCATGGCTCGCGCTCATGTATTGTGTGAAAGTTTATAGGTTTGAGATTACTAAAGTATGAAACAATTGCTTGGCTTGTCATCGGGGTTGTGCATGATGAGAGAATTCTTGTGTGACGAAAATGAAACATGACTAAACTATATGATTTTGTAGGGATGAACTTTCTTTGGCCATGTTATTTTGAGAAGACATAATTGATTAGTTAGTATGCTTGAAGTATTATCATTTTTATGTCAATATGAACTTTTTTCTTGAATCTTTCGGATCTGAATATTCATACCACAATTAAGAAGAATTACATTAAAATTATGCCAAGTAGCACTCCGCGTCAAAAATTCTCTTTTTATCATTTACCTACTCGAGGACGAGCAGGAATTAAGCTTGGGGATGCTTGATACGTCTCCAACGTATCTATAATTTTTGATTGCTCCATGCTACATTATCTACTGTTTTGGACTATATTGGGCTTTATTTTCCACTTTTATATTATTTTTGGGACTAACCTATTAACCGGAGGCCCAACCCAGAATTGCCGTTTTTTGCCTATTTCAGTGTTTCAGAGAAACAGAATATCAAACGGAGTCCAAACGGAATAAAATCTTCGGAAACGTGATTTTCTCATCAGATAAGATCCAGCAGACTTGGACCCCCCATCAAGAAGGCCACGAGGTGGTCACGAGGGTGCGGGGCGCCCCCCCTAGGGCGCGCCCCATGCCTCGTGGGCCCCTCGGAGCTCCACCGATGTACTTCTTCCTCCTATATATATCCACGTACCCCCAAACGATCTGGGACGGAGCCAAAAACCTAATTCCACCGCCGCAACTTTCTGTATCCACGAGATCCCGTCTTGGGGCCTGTTCCGGAGCTCCGCGGAGGGGGCATCGATCACAGAGGGCTTCTACATCATCATCCAGGCCTCTCCGATGAAGTGTGAGTAGTTTACTTCAGACCTACGGGTCCATAGCTAGTAGCTAGATGGCTTATTCTGTCTTTTTGGATCTCAATACAATGTTCTCCCCCTCTCTTGTGGAGATCTATTCGATGTAATCTTATTTTTGCGGTGTGAGGGAGTCCTGGATTAGGGGGTGTTCGGATAGACGGACTATACCTTCAGCCGGACTCCTGGACTATGAAGATACAAGATTTAAGACTCCGTCCCGTGTCCGGAAAGGACTTTCCTTGGCGTGGAAGGCAAGCTTGGCGATACGGATGATCAGATCTCCTACCATTGTAACCGACTTTATGTAACCCTAACCCTCTCCGGTGTCTATATAAACCGGAGGATTTTAGTCCGTAGGAAAACATACACATCAACAATCATACCATAGGCTAGCTTCTAGGGTTTAGCCTCTTTGATCTCGTGGTAGATCAACTCTTGTAATACCCATATCATCAATATTAATCAAGCAGGACGTAGGGTTTTACCTCCATCGAGAGGGCCCGAACCTGGGTAAAACTTCGTGTCCCATGCCTCCTGTTACCATCCGGCCTAGACGCACAGTTCGGGACCCCCTACCCGAGATCCGCCGGTTTTGACACCGACATTGGTGCTTTCATTGAGAGTTCCTCTGTGTCATCGCCGTCAGGCCCGATGGCTCCTACGATCATCAATGGCGATGCAGTCCAGGGTGAGACCTTCCTCCCCGGACAGATCTTCGTCTTTGGCGGCTTCGCACTGCGGGCCGATTCACTTGGCCATCTAGAGCAGATCGAAAACTATGCCCCTGGCTGTCAGGTCAGATTTGGAAGTTTAAACTACACGGCCGACATCCGCGAGGACTTGATCTTCGATGGATTCGAACCACTTCCGAGCGTGCCGTACTGTCACGACGAGCATGATCTAGCTCTGCCACCGAACAGTGCCCTGGAGGCCGCACCCGCATCGTCGCCGACCCCTAGTTCGGAGCCGACCGCGCCGATCGAGGATAGGCGGTTGGACGCCACCTCGGGGGCTGCGATCCCAATGACGGTTGAGCCGAACACCAGCCCCGTACTCTGCAAGACTCGTGACTCCATGGAGTCGGATTCTTCTCCGGACTCCGAACCCTCCGCGCCCCTGCCGGGCGAATCCGATTGGGCGCCGATCATGGAGTTCACGGCCGCGGACGTCTTTCAGCACTCGCCTTTCGACGATATCCTGAAATCACTAAAGTCTCTCTCTTTGTCAGGAGAGCCCTGGCTAGACTATGGTCAGCAAGGTTGGGGTATGGACGATGAAGAAATTCAAAGCCCACCCACCACCCACTTGGTAGCCACTGTCGACGATTTAACCGACATGCTCGACTTCGACTCCGAAGACATCGACGATATGGACGCCGATGAAGGAGATGATGAAGAACCAGCGCCTACTAGGCCCTGGAAAGCCACCTCGTCATATGACATATACATGGTGGACACCCCAAAAGAGGGAGATGGCGATGGAACAGCGGAGGATGACCCCTCCAAGAAAAAGCAAAAGCGTCGGCTCCAGCGGCGCCGCTCAAAATCCTGCCAACACAAAAACAGCAATTCCAGCACGGGAGATAATAATACCCCAGAAAGCGTCGAAGAACATCCCCCCGAGCAAGATTTAGCACAAGAGGATGGAGAAACCAGCCCTCATGAGAGAGCGGCTGACAGAGAGGTCGAGGACGATAATTATATGCCTCCCTCCGAAGATGAGGCAAGCCTCGACGACGATGAATTCGTCGTGACAGAGGATCCCGTCGAACAAGAGCGTTTTCAACGCAGGCTTATGGCCACGGCAAGAAGCCTCAACAAACAACAGCAACAGCTTAAAGCTGATCAAAATCTGCTAGTCGACAGATGGACTGAAGTCCTTGCGGCCGAAGAGCATAAACTCGAACGCCCCTCCAAGAGCTACCCAAAGCGCAGGTTGCTACCCCGATTAGAGGAGGAAGCACTCGATGCGGCCGACAGGCCACCTCGTGGCCACGACAGAGAGGCCTCTTGGCCCTCCACCCAAGCCGCACCCCGTACCAAGGCACGGGAATATGCGCCGGACTTACGAAATATGTTGGAGGACAAGGCAAGGCAAACAAGATCGATCTATGGATCGCGTGGGCGCCCCACGGATCGAGACGGTAACTGTCACGCCGGCCACAAATTCGGCAAAACCGAACACAATAGACAAAGCTCATTGGAGCTACGTCATGATATAGCCCAGTACAGAGGCGCCGCACACCCACTGTGCTTCACAGACGAAATAATGGATCATCAAATCCCCGAGGGTTTCAAACCCGTAAACATCGAATCATATGATGGCACAACAGATCCCGCGGTATGGATCGAGGACTACCTCCTTCATATCCACATGGCCCGCGGCGATGATTTCCACGCCATCAAATACCTCCCACTCAAGCTTAAAGGACCAGCCCGGCAGTGGCTTAACAGCCTGCCAACAAGGTCAATCAGCTGTTGGGAGGACCTGGAAGCCACATTCCTCGACAATTTCCAGGGCACTTATGTGCGACCCCCAGACGCTGACGACCTAAGCCACGTAATTCAGCAGCCAGACGAATCGGCCAGGCAATTCTGGACACGGTTCCTAACAAAGAAAAATCAAATACTCGACTGTCCGGACACAGAGGCCTTAGCAGCCTTCAAGCATAATACCCGTGACGAGTGGCTTGCCCGGCACCTAGGACAGGAGAAGCCGAAATCTATGGCAGCACTCACGGCACTCATGACCCGCTTTTGCGCGGGAGAAGACAGCTGGCTTGCTCGTAGCAACAATATGACCAAGAACCCTGGTCGTTCGGACACCAGGGACATTAGTGGCAGGTCGCGTCGCAACCAGCAGAAGCGCCGCATTAACGGCGACAATGCTAAGGATACGGCAGTTAATGCCGGATTCAGAGGCTCTAAATCCGGTCAGCGGAAAAAGTCATTCAAAAGGAATCCTAGGGGCCCGTCCAGCTTGGACCAAATACTCGACCGCTTGTGCCAAATACATGGCACCCCCGAAAAGCCAGCCAATC
Source organism: Triticum aestivum (assembly GCF_018294505.1). Lineage (NCBI taxonomy): Eukaryota > Viridiplantae > Streptophyta > Magnoliopsida > Poales > Poaceae > Triticum > Triticum aestivum. Next base: position 506,857,024 of record NC_057803.1, read on the forward strand.
ACACCAACAGGGACTGTTGGGTGTTCAAGCAGGCAGGCAGGTTAAGCGCCGACAATGAAGACAAGGGGTTGCATAGCGATGACGATGAGGAGCTCCGGCCGCCGAAAAACAATGGACAGAAGGGTTTTCCCACACAAGTGCGGACGGTGAACATGATATACGCCACCCATGTCCCCAAAAGGGAGCGGAAGCGCGCGTTAAGGGACGTATACGCGGTAGAGCCAGTCGCCCCAAAGTTCAACCCATGGTCCTCCTGCCCGATCACCTTTGATCGAAGAGACCATCCCACTAGCATCCGTCATGGTGGATTCGCCGCATTGGTTCTCGACCCAATTATTGACGGATTTCATCTCACTAGAGTCCTTATGGACGGCGGCATCAGCCTGAACCTGCTTTACCAGGATATAGTGCGGAAAATGGGCATAGATCCCTCGAGGATTAAGCCCACCAAAACGACCTTTAAAGGCGTAATACCAGGTGTAGAGGCCAGCTTACAGGCTCAGTCACACTTGAAGTGGTCTTCGGATCTCTGAATAATTTCCGAAGCGAGGAGTTAATCTTCGACATAGTCCCGTTCCGCAGTGGCTATCATGCACTGCTCGGGCGAACCGCATTCGCCAAGTTCAATGCGGTCCCGCACTACGGATACCTTAAGCTCAAGATGCCAGGCCCTCAAGAAGTAATTACGGTCAATGGAAACACCGACCGCTCCCTCCAAACGGAGGAGCACACGACGGCCCTCGCAGCGGAAGTACAAAGCAGCCTCTCTAGGCAGTTCTCCAGTCCGGCCATTAAACGTCCGGACACCATCAAGCGCTCCCGGAGTAACCTACAACAAGACCGCATGGCACGTTCCGAGCAGGCGTAGCAATGCGGCCCCAACCCCAACCCCCGCAAAAAGGCGACGGCAGTACTTCGCGTACATAACTACGCTCTTGAAATACCATGGGCATAGGGGGAGGGGCACCATCACGGCACGCCCAAAACATGGCTTAAACCGCACCAGGGGCTGCCGATTTCTTTTTTTACTTTTCTCTTACTTCCAGGACTCTACTCTTCGGAAGGCCTGTTCGGCAGTTCAATTGCCGCACAAACGATGCAAGAACCAGGGAAGCAAACAAGCCGTGCCGCATTACGAAAATCCCAGGTGGTCTCTATCACGAGTAGTATACCTGTTTCGCATACTATTCCGCAGCTTGCCCCTGAAGCAAACATGTTAAATAATCCAACTTTTCGTTTATCGCACTACTTGTATCATTCGGCTTTGATCGCAGCTATTTTTAACAAACAATGCATAGCTTTTGTCTATTTTTGCATTACCTTTTTATATATGTTCCTTAACGACATGTTGCACCCGTACAATTTGGTACGGCCAAAATACGCCAGGGGCTTTAGTACCCCTTAATATGATGTGAGAAGTCCGAACACTTTCACAAGTGCGGCACCCCGAACTTATAGCATTATATGCATCGGCTCCGAATCATGTCTTGGGTCAATAGTTGGGTTTGCCCGGCTCCTATGTTTTGGTGCCTTACGTTCCGCTATATCGACTAAGGTAGCACTAGGAGAACCACTGCGGTTGTGCCCCAGTTGAGTTGGGCCGAGCACCTCAGTGGAGAAAGCTAAAACTGACTGTCATGATGAAGCGAGAGTTGGTCGCTGTTCGAGAGGTTTTTTCGAGTCCCTAAAGACTTATGCCGCTTAGGGCGAGGAGCCGGCTCTGTCCGGCCAAGGCGTGGATAGCGCCCCGAACTCGGTCTTCCAAATACTAGGGGCTTCGCCGAAATTTAAAATTATAGAATTCTATGGCTAAGTGAGAGTGTTCACGCATTATAGTCTGATTGCCTCGTTCGTTGGTCTGAGCGCCTCCCTCGAAGGACCCAAATATGGGAAAAAGAGCACCCAGGTTTATCCCCGAACACCCCAGCACTAGCGGCAAGGGGGCAGAAGTCGACGACTCGCCATCTCTCAGTATTGATAAATAGCCGCACAGAAGGTAATATTTTAAATTCAAGTAGCATTGCTCAGCGCATATGAACAAGTTTTCAACGCACAGGACAAAACGAGCGAGTTTTACTCAAAAATTACATCCCTAGTACATTCATCCGCCATAAGGCGGGCACCCTTCAGAACATCCTTATAGTAATTTTTGGGCTTGCGATGCTCTTTCCCCGCTGGTGGCCCGTCCTTCACAAGCTTCTCCGCATCCAGCTTGCCCCAGTGCACCTTAGCACGGGCAAAGGCCCTACGGGCACCTTCAATACAGACGGAGCGCTTGAGGACTTCGAGCCTTGGATAGGCCTCCACCAGCCGCCGCACCAGCCCGAAATAGCTCCCAGACAAAGCCTCTCCAGGCCACAGCCGAACTAGGAGGCCCTTCATGGCCTGTTCGGCCGCCTTGTGGAGCTCGACCAGTTGCTTCAGCTGGTCGCTCAGGGGCACGGGGTGTCCGGCCTCAGCATACTGAGACCAGAACACCTTCTCCGTCGAGCTGCCCTCCTCGGCTCGATAGAATGCGGCGACATCGGATACACTCTGGGGAAGATCTGCAAATGCCCCTGGAGAGCTCCGGATTCGGGTAAGTATCAAGTAACTCACGTTTATATGTTTACTTTGCATAAAAAATGCCTTACCCGCCGCTATCTTCTTCACCTCATCCAACTCCTGGAGGGTCTTCTGGGACTCGGTCTTGACAGACTTGGCATTTCCTATAGCTGCCGCGAGCTCGGACGCTCGCGCCTTTGAGTCAAGCTCCAAACTCTCATGTTTCTTCATGAGAACCTGGAGCTCTTGCCGCACCTTGCCAACCTCAGCCTCATACCTCTCCCGCTCGGTGCGCTCCGTGGCCGCACTCTTCTCGGCCTCGAGAAGCGCTTGCTTAAGGGTTGCCACCTCAGACGTGGCCCCTACAATAGCCATGTCAATCCTGTCATTTTTTGCAATTGCACCTTTTTATATACATATTCAAACAGGGTATTTCTTACCTTCCTTCTCCTCGAGCTGCTTCTTGGCACGCCCGAGCTCTTGCTCGGACTTCTCGAGGCTCTGCTTCAGCACGTCCATTTCCGTAGTCAGTGCGGCGGACGCTAGCAGAGAAGCCTGCTTACGCATATTGACTCCTTTTGTTAGACTCCTGTGAATTCTTTGATCCTCTATTCGGCTTTTCTTCCCGAACGCCCAACAGAGCATCAGGGGCTACTGTCTATGCGGTAATATTATTTAAACATTCTTTACTCACCTCAAAACCTGTTAAAAGGCTAGTACAAGCTTCAGTCAGCCCGCTCTTGGCGGACTGAACCTTCTGGACCACCGCACTCATAATAGTGTGGTGTCCCTCGTTGATGGAGGCACCTTCGAGCACCTCCAACAGATTATCCGGCGCCCCCGGTTGGACGGGGGTCACCGGCACGGTGGGCTTGCTCCTCTTGGATGGAGGTCGCCCGCCGGACTCTGGAACCTTTGAAGGTTCCGGAGCGGCGTCTGGCCTTGAGCCGGACTTGGAGCCCTGGGGGGTCTCATCCCCTTCACTCCTGGAGTCCGGGAGGTCGCCTTGCGGCGCCTCCAGGACCACCTCCTCCCGGCTTGGAACCTGTTGGGACAACACTTCAATGTCGTCCGTAGGGCGGGGGGATGAAGTCGTCGGAAGCGAATTCACATCCGACGAGTCCAGTGAGCCGCTCGACGAGGCGTCGAGCCGGTCTTTGGGTGGGCTGCATAAGCATATTCGACATAAGGGAAAACTGTGCAATAAACGAGTACTATGAATTACTCCGGTATCCGGATACTTACAATTCGCCAGGGGCTTGGCCCTTGGCTGCCACTCTTCTTCGCCGTCATCGGTGTCGGGGGAGTAGTCCGGAGGAAGGGTTTTCCCCTTCTTGGATCCCCCGGCCTCCTCAGAGAGGGTGGCCTTCCTTTTCTTCTCTCCTCCCGCTGGAGGGGGAGAGGTTTCTTCTTCTTCCTCCTCGTCTTCACGAGAGGAAGGCGCTTCGGGACTGTCAGATGATGAATCCGACACCTCCTGGCGCCGGGCACTCTTTCGAGTCCCAGTGGCCCTTTTCGTGGCCTTCTTCTCCGACACCACATAGGGCGCCGGAACCAGCAGCTTCGCCAAGCGAGCGTCCGCTGGGCCTTCGGGCAAAGGAGCCGGACAGTTGACCTGTCCGGATGTCACCTCCCAATCCTGTCAAATGTAAAGGAGCTTAGATCCTGCATAGAGTCAAACTATGAAAAACTGATACCTTGTAAAAAGATGAAAACAGCTTACCGCTAGAGCGCGGCGCTGAGTACTGAATCCGCGATCCTTGGCAGCGGAGGCGGGAGCCTCGGCACCCTTGAAAAGCATCCTCCAGGCATCTTCGTACATCATGTCGAAGAGCCTGTTAAGAGTTTGATGCTGCGCCGGGTCGAACTCCTAAAGGTTGAAGGCCCGTCGTTGACATGGGAGGATCAGGCGGATGAGCATAACCTGGACTACGTTGACAAGCTTGAGCTTCTTGTCCACCAGGGTTTGGATGCATGTTTGGAGTCCGATCAGCTCTCCTTTATTACCCCAAGATAGGCATGTCTCCTTCCAGGAGGTGAGCCGCGTAGGGGGGCCGGATCGGAACTCAGGGGGTGCGACCCATTCGGCGTCGCGTGGCTCGGTGACATAAAACCACCATGATTGCCACCCCTTTAGGGTCTCCACAAAGGAGCCCTCGAGCCATAGAATGTTGGCCATCTTGCCAACCATGGCACCGCCGCACTCCGCCTGGCTGCGGCGCACTACCTTCGGCTTGACGTTGAAAGTCTTAAGCCATAGGCCGAAATGGGGGCGGATGCGGAGGAAGGCCTCGCACACGACAATAAACGCCGAGATGTTGAGGACGAAGTTCGGGGCCAGATCATGGAAATCCAGGCCATAGTAGAACATGAGCCCCTGGACAAATGGATGCAGAGGGAAGCCCAGTCCGCGGAGGAAATGGGGGAGAAATACCACCCTCTCATGGGGCCTAGGAGTGGGGATGAGCTGCCCCTTTTCGGGAAGCCGATGCACGATGTCGCTAGCCAGATATCCGGCCTTCCTCAGCTTCTTGATGTGTCCCTCCGCGACGGAGGAGACCATCCACTTGCCTCCCGCTCCGGACATGACTGGAGAAGGTCGAGGTGGTAGTGCGGACTTGGGCGCTGGAGCTCGAGTGCGCAAGAATGGATAGGCAGAGGAGGAAGAAGGCGTAGGTGAAAAGGTGGATCATTATCCCCTTATATGGGTGGACGCGATTAAGTCTCCCCACCAGCCTGGTAAAACTTGCTTATCTCCAAGCGCCATAATCAAAGGCGCGGTTGGGTTACCCACGCCCGTATTGATGAGAATCCCGAAATAAGGGGACACGATCTCTGCTTCAACAAGACGTGCCAAGGAAACCGCCTCGCACAACGCGCTGAGGTGGGATAATTAAATAGATAAAGGTTTGTCCGTGGCGTGTCACACCACGGAATACGTCACCAAATTAGATTTGTGTTAATATTATTATTCTCTCTATGGCAATATGTGGAAAATTTATTTTGCAAGATGACATGATCCGCCGGTGTGTTTGTTAAGACTGATGAATTGTGGGTTTATGATCCAGTTTATCTATGAATAATATTTGAATCTTCTCTGAATTCTTTTATGTATGATTGGTTATCTTTGCAAGTCTCTTTGAATTAGCAGTTTGGTTTTGCCTATTAGATTGGTTTTTCTTGCCATGGGAGAAGTGCTTAGCTTTGGGTTCGATCTTGCGGTGTCCTTTCCCAGTGACAGAAGGGGCAGCAAGGCACGTATTGTATCGTTGCCATCGAGGATAACAAGATGGGGCTTTATCATATTGCATGAAACTATCCCTCTATATCATGTCATCTTGCTTAAGGCGTTACTCTGTTTTTAACTTAATACTCTAGATGCATGCTGGATAGCGGTTGATGAGTGGAGTAATAGTAGTAGATGCAGAATCGTTTCGGTCTACTTGTCTCGGACGTGATGCCTATATACATGATCATACCTAGATATGCTCATAACTATGCTCAATTCTGTCAATTGCTCAACAGTAATTTGTACACCCACCGTAGAATACTTATGCTCTTGAGAGAAGCCACTAGTGAAACCTATGGCCCCCGGGTCTCTTTCTTATCATATCAATCTCCATCACTTTATTATTGCTTTGCTTTTACTTTTTACTTTGCATATTTATACCAAAAATACCAAAAATATTATTTATCATCTCTATCAGATCTCACTTTCGTAAGTGGCCGTGAAGGGATTGACAACCCTTAAGCGTGTTGGTTGCGTTGAGCTATTGTTTTCTGTAGGTACAAGGGACTTGAAGCGTAGCCTCCTACTGGATTGATACCTTGGTTCTCAAAAACTAAGGGAAATACTTACGCTACTTTGCTGCATCATCCTCTCCTCTTCGGGAAAATCCAACAGAGTGCTCAAGAGGTAGCAGTGTCTTAGCGGCTTTTTGGTGGAGTTGCGATTTTTTCCGATTCTCATCATCATGGTTTCCGCCGGCAGACTGGCCGAGGGCCACGAGATCCGTCTCGGCGTGCTCGTTTTCATTGTCGATGACTCCGCTTGGCTTCAAGAAGCTCCACTCGATGTCGAGGCGCTCCCGGTCCACAGGACGACACACTTTCCTGTGTGCGTCCGCGGCGTCCTTTTCCGGCAGCCGGCGACCTAGTATCGATCGGCTCCTATGGTGTCCTCGCCCCCCGCTGTTTGCCGGTGCAAGCGTTCTGGTCGGTCGTGGCTCCAGCGGTGGCTGAGACACGCGGTGGCCCGTCAGTTGGCCACCCCACAAGTTGCGGCAATCGAGCCCGACAAAACTCTCTACGGCCTGTTCGACCTATCGACTGGCTCCGTCGACACCGCATCTGATGTCTACTACACAACCTTCTTCTTGTAGACGTTGTTGGGCCTCCAAGTGCAGAGGTTTGTAGGACAGTAGCAAATTTCCCTCAAGTGGATGACCTAAGGTTTATCAATCCGTAGGAGGCGTAGGATGAAGATGGTCTCTCTCAAGCAACCCTGCAACCAAATAACAAAGAGTCTCTTGTGTCCCCAACACACCCAATACAATGGTAAATTGTATATGTGCACTAGTTCGGCGAAGAGATGGTGATACAAGTGCAATATGGATAGTAGATAAAGGTATTTGTAATCTGAAATTATAAAAACAGCAAGGTAACTAATGGTAAAAGTGAGCATAAACGGTATTGCAATGATAGGAAACAAGGCCTAGGGTTCATACTTTCGCTAGTGTAAGTTCCCTCAACAATAATATCATAATTGGATCACATAACTATCCCTCAACACGCAACAAAGAGTCACTCCAAAGTCACTAATATCGGAGAACGAACGAAGAGATTATGGTAGGGTACGAAACCACCTCAAAGTTATTCTTTCCAATCAATCCATTGGGCTATTCCTATAAGTGTCACAAACAGCCCTAGAGTTTGTACTAGAATAACACCTTAAGACACAAATCAACCAAAACCCAAATGTCACCCAGATACTCCAATGTCACCTCAAGTATCTGTGGGTATGATTATACGATATGCATCAAACAATCTCAGATTCATCTATTCAACCAACACATAGAACCTCAAAGAGTGCCCCGAAGTTTCTACCGGAGAATCACGACGAAAACGTGTGCCAACCCCTATGCATAGGTTCATGGGTGTAACCCGCAAGTTGATCACCAAGACATACATCAAGTGAATCACGTGGTATCCATTGTCACCACAGATACGCACGGCAAGACATACATCAAGTGTTCTCAAATCTTTAAAGACTCAATCCAATAAGATAACTTCAAAGGGGAAACTCAATCCATTACAAGAGAGTAGAGGGGGAGAAGAAACATAAGATCCAACTATAATATCAAAGCTCGCGATACATCAAGATCGTGCCAAATCAAGAACACGAGAGAGAGAGAGAGAGAGAGAGAGAGAGATCAAACACATAGCTACTGGTACATACCCTCAGCCCCGAGGGTGGACTACTCCCTCCTCGTCATGGAGAGTGCCGGGAAGATGAAGATAGCCACCGGAGAGGGATTCCCCCTCCGGTGGGGTGCCGGAACGGGTCTAGATTGGTTTTCGGTGGCTATGGAGGCTTCTGGCGGCGAAACTCACGATCTATTATGCTCTCGGATGTTTTTAGGGTATATGGAGATATATAGGCGGAAAAAGTATATCAGGGGGGCCACGAGGGGCCCACGAGGGTGGAGGGCGCACCCAGGGGGGTGGGCGCGCCCCCTACCTCGTGGCCTCCTCGAAGGTCCCCTGACATGCACTCCAAGTCTTCTGGGCTTCTTTCCTTCCAAAAATGAGTTCCGTGAAGTTTCAGGTCAATTGGACTCCGTTTGATTTTCCTTTTCTTCGAAACCCTAAAACAAGGTAAAAACAGAAACTGGCACTGGGCTCTTGGTTAATAGGTTAGTCCCAGAAATGATATAAAAGTGTATAATAAAGCCCATAAACATTCAAAACAGTAGATAATATAGCATGGAGCAATCAAAAAAAATAGATACGTTGGACACGTAACAACATCCCCAAGCTTAATTCCTGCTCGTCCTCGAGTAGGTAAATGATAAAAACAAAATTTTTGATGCGAAGTGCTACTTGGCATAATTTCAATGTAATTCTTCTTAATTGTGGTATGAACATTCAGATCCGAAAGATTCAAGATAAAAGTTCATATTGACATAGAAATAATAATACTTCAAGCATACTAACTAAGCAATTATGTCTTCTCAAAATAACATGGCCAAAGAAAGTTCATCCCTACAAAATCATATGGTTTAGTCATGTTTCATTTTCGTCACACAAGAATGCTATCATCATGCACAGCCCCGATGACAAGCCAAGCAATTGTTTCATACTTTAGTAATCTCAAACCTATAAACTTTCACGCAATATATGAGCGTGAGCCATGGACATAACACTATAGGTGGAATAGAATATAATGAGGGGGTTATGTGGAGAAGACAAAAAAGAGAAAGTCTCACATCAACGAGGCTAATCAATGGGCTATGGAGATGCCCATCGATTGATGTTAATGCAAGGAGTAGAGATTGCCATGCAACGGATGCACTAGAGCTATAAATGTATGAAAGCTCAACAAAATAAACTAAGTGGGTGTGCATCCAACTTGCTTGCTCACGAAGACCTAGGGCATTTGAGGAAGCCCATCGTTGGAATACACAAGCCAAGTTCTATAATGAAAAATTCCCACTAGTATATGAAAGTGACAAAACAAGAGACTCTCTATCATGAAGATTATGGTACTACTTTGAAGCACAAGTGTGGAAAGAAAAGATAGTAGCATTGTCCCTTTTATTTTTTTATTTTTTATTTGGCTTTTTTGGCCTTTCTTTTTTTATTTGGCCTTTTTTTTATTTGGCCTTCCTTTTTTTCTTTTTTTTGGACAATGCTCTATTAATGATGATCATCACACTTCTATTTATTTACAACTCAATGATTACAACTCGATACTAGAACAAAGTATGACTCTATATGAATGCCTCCGGTGGTGTACCGGGATTGCGATGAATCAAGAGAGACATGTATGAAAAATTATGAACGGTGGCTTTGCCACAAATACGATGTCAACTACATGATCATGCAAAGCAATATGACAATGATGATGCGTGTCATAATAAACGGAACGGTGGAAGGTTGCATGGCAATATATCTCGGAATGGCTATGGAAATGTCATAATAGGTAGGTATGGTGGCTGTTTTGAGGAAGATATAAGAGGTTTATGTGCGACAGAGCATATCATATCACGGCGTTTGGATGCACCGGCGAAGTTTGCGCCAACTCTCAATGTGAGAAAGGGCAATGCACGGTACCGAAGAGGCTAGCAATGATGGAAGGGTGAGAGTGCGTATAATCCATGGACTCAACATTAGTCATAAAGAACTCACATACTTATTGCAAAAATCTACAAGTCATCAAAAACCTTGGCACTACGCGCATGCTCCTAGGGGGATAGATTGGTAGGAAAAGACCATCGCTCGTCCCCGACCGCCACTCATATGGAGGACAATCAAATAACACCTCATGTTTCAAATTTGTTACACAACATTTACCATACGTGCAAGCTACGGGAATTGCAAACTTCAACACAAGTATTCCTCAAATTCACAACTACTCAACTAGCACGACTTTGATATTATTACCTCCATATCTCAAAACAATGATCAAGCATCAAACTTCTCTTAGTATTCAAAACACTCATAAGAAAGTTTTACTAATCTTCAATACCTAGCATATTAGGATTTTAAGAAAATTACCATGATATTTAAGACTCTCAAAATAATCTAAGTGAATCCTGAGAGTTCACCTATTTCTTCAAAATAAAACTACCACCATTCTCTAAAATATATAAGTGAAGTACTAGAGCAAACAACAAACTACTCCAAAAGATATAAGTGAAGATCAATGAGTAGTCGAATAATTATGCAACTATGTGAAGACTCTCTAACATTTAAGAATTTCAGATCTTGGTATTTTATTCAAACACCAAGCAAAACAAAAGAAAATAAAATGACGCTCCAAGCAAAACACATATCATGTGGCGAATAAAAATATAGCTCCAAGTAAAGTTACCGATGAACGAAGACGAAAGAGGGGATGCCTTCCGGGTCATCCCCAAGCTTAGGCTCTTAGTTGTCCTTCAATATTACCTTAGGGTGCCTTGGTAATCCCAAAGTTTAGGATCTTGCCACTCCTTATTCCATAGTCCATCGAATCTTTACCCAAAACTTGAAAACTTCACAACACAAAACTTAACAGAAAACTCGTAAGCTCCGTTAGAGAAAGAAAAGAAAACACCACTTCACGGTACTGTAATGAACTCATTCTTTATTTATATTGGTGTTAAACCTACTGTATTCCAACTTCTCTATGGTTTATAAACTATTTTACTAGCCATAGATTCATCAAAATAAGCAAACAACACAATGAAAACAGAATCTGTCAAAAATAGAACAGTCTGTAATAATCTGTAACTAACGCAGACTTCTGGAACCCCAAAAATTCTAAAATAAATTTCTGGACCTGGGTAATTTGTCTATTAATCATCTTAAAAAATAATTAACTAAATAGCACTCTCCAAATAAAAATGACAGCAATTCTCGTGAACGCTAAAGTTTCTGTTTTTTACAGCATGATCACAAAGACTTCCCCCAAGTCTTCCCAAAGGTTCTACTTGGCACAAACACTAATTAAAAGCATAAAACCACATATAAACAGAGGCTAGATGAATTATTTGTTACTAAACAGGAACAAAAAGCAAAGAACAAAAATAAAGTTGGGTTGCCTCCCAACAAGCGCTATTGTTTAACGCCCCTAGCTAGGCATGATGATTTCAACGATGCTCACATAAAAGATAAGAATTGAAACATAAAGAGAGCATCATGAAGAATATGACTAGCACATTTAAGTCTAACATACTTCCTATGCATAGGTACTTTGTGAGCAAACAACTTGTGGGAACAAGAATCAACTTACATAGGAAGGTAAAACAAGCATAACTTCAAAATTTTAAGCACATAGAGAGGAAACTTGATATTATTGCAACTCCTACAAGCATATGTTCCTACCTCATAATAATTTTGAGTAGAATCATGAATGAATTCAACAATATAACCAGCACCTAAAACATTCTTTTCATGATCTACAAGCATAGAAATTTTATTACTCTCCACATAAGCAAAATTCTTCTCTTGAATAGTAGTGGGAGAAAACTCAACAAAATAATTATCATGTGAGGCATAATCCAATTGAAAACTAAAATCATGATGAAAGGTTTCATGGTTATAATTATTCTTTATAGCATACATGTCATCACAATAATCATCATAGATAGCAACTTTATTCTCATAATCAATTGGAACCTCTTCCGAAATAGTGGATTCATCACTAAATAAAGTCATGACCTCTCCAAATCCACTTTCATAAGTATCACAATAAGATTCAACATCCTCTAAAATAGTGGGATCATTACTTCCTAAAGTTGACATTCTTCCAAACCCACTTTCATAAATATAATCATCATAGATAGGATGCATGTTATCATCATAATAAATTTGCTCATCAAAACTTAGGGGACTAAAAATATCATCTTCATCAAACATAGCTTCCCCAAGCTTGTGGATTTGCATATCATTAGCATCATGGATATTCAAAGAATTCATACTAACAACATTGCAATCATGCTCATCATTCAAATATTTAGTGCCAAACATTTTATAGATTTCTTCTTCTAGCACTTAAGCACAATTATCATTTCCATCATACTCACGAAAGATATTAAAAAAGGTGAAGCGTATGAGATAAACTCAATTCCATTTTTTTTATAGTTTTATTTTATAAACTAAACTAGTGATAAAACAAGAAACTAAAAGACTCGATTGCAAGATCTAAAGATATACCTTCAAGCACTCACCTCCCCGACAACGGCGCCAGAAAAGAGCTTGATGTCTACTACACAACCTTCTTCTTGTAGATGTTGTTGGGCCTCCAAGTGCAGAGGTTTGTAGGACAGTAGCAAATTTCCCTCAAGTGGATGACCTAAGGTTTATCAATCCATAGGAGGCGTAGGATGAAGATGGTCTCTCTCAAGCAACCCTGCAACCAAATAACAAAGAGTCTCGTGTGTCCCCAACACACCCAATACAATGGTAAATTGTATAGGTGCACCAGTTCGGCGAAGAGATGGTGATACAAGTGCAATATGGATAGTAGATATAGGTTTTTGTAATCTGAAATATAAAAACAGCAAGGTAACTATTGATAAAAGTGAGCACAAACGGTATTGCAATGCGTTGAAACAAGGCTTAGGGTTCATACTTTCACTAGTGCAAATTCTCTCAACAATAATAACATAATTGGATCACATAACTATCCCTCAACATGCAACAAAGAGTCACTCCAAAGTTACTAATAGCGGAGAACAAACGAAGAGATTATGGTAGGGTACGAAACCACCTCAAAGTTATTCTTTCCAATCAATCCGTTGGGCTATTCCTATAAGTGTCACAAACAACCCTAGAGTTCGTACTAGAATAACACCTTAAGACACAAATCAACCAAAACCCTAATGTCACCTAGATACTCCAATGTCACCACAAGTATCTGTGGGTATGATTATACGATATGCATCACACAATCTCATATTCATCTATTCAACCAACACATAGAACCTCAAAGAGTGCCCCAAAGTTTCTACCCGAGAATCACGACGAAAACGTGTGCCAACCCCTATGCATAGGTTCATGGGCGGAACCCGCAAGTTGATCACCAAGACATACATCAAGTGAATCACGTGGTATCCCATTGTCACCACAGATACGCACGGCAAGACATACATCAAGTGTTCTCAAATCTTTAAAGAATCAATCCAATAAGATAACTTCAAACGGGAAACTCAATCCATTACAAGAGAGTAGAGGGGGAGAAGAAACATAAGATCCAACTATAATAGCAAAGCCCACGATACATCAAGATCATGCCACATCAAGAACACGAGAGAGAGAGAGAGATCAAACACATAGCTACTGGTACATACCCTCAGCCCCAAGGGTGGACTACTCCCTCCTCGTCATGGAGAGCACTGGGATGATGAAGATAGCCACCGGAGAGGGATCCCCCCACCGACAGGGTGCCGAAACGGGTCTAGATTGGTTTTCGGTGGCTACAGAGGCTTCTGGCGGCGGAACTCCCGATCTATTATGCTCTCGGATGTTTTTAGGGTATATGGAGATATATAGGCGGAAAAAGTACGTCAGGGGGGCCACGAGGGGCCCACGAGGGTGGAGGGCGCGCCCAGGGGGTGGGTGTGCCCCCTACCTCGTGGCCTCCTCGAAGGTCCCCTGATGTGCACTCCAAGTCTTTTGGGCTTCTTTCCTTCCAAAAATGAGTTCCGTGAAGTTTCAGGTCAATTGGACTCCGTTTGATTTTCCTTTTCTTCGAAACCCTAAAACAAGTTAAAAACAGAAACCGGCACTGGGCTCTGGGTTAATAGGTTAGTCCCAAAAATGATATAAAAGTGTATAATAAATTCCATAAACATTCAAAACAGTAGATAATATACCATGGAGCAATCAAAAATTATAGATACGTTGGAGACGTATTAGCATCCGAGTGCGACAGTAGCGATCCCGCGGCGGAAGTCTTGATGGTCAACGGAACACGTAGTCCTCCTGGCTCCCGCGACAACGGTGGCGATGGCGGCGGTGATCCGTCGCACGTTCACGAGGAATACCGCCCCGAGCCCCTTTCTTCGCAGCAGAGGGAAGAGCTTCGATGCCGCAGTATGGATGCGCTTCACACTCCTATCATTGGAGAAACCCCCGATGCCCGGGCCTTGGAGGAGGCGCGCCTGGCCAACTTGGTTGAGCGCACTCGACTGGAGAACCTTCAGCATGCTCTCGACGAGCGTGCTCAGCAGCGGATCCCTGAATCCAGTCGACGGCAGCTTTTTCCGCCTCAAACTCAGGTATACTGCACTCTGATTCAAAATCTCACAGCTGCAGCCCGAATAGCATAGTCCATTCAGCCTTTCCAGTCAGAAGCTGGCAGAGGTTTGATGTAGATCTGGGCCTTGCTCCGAGCAGCCGGAGAGCAGAACACAACAATGTCTCAGTCGCGGAATAGGATTCATAGCAGGTCTGTGATGGAAGATACAGTTCAGTCGGCCCACAGCCCAAGATCACCCCCGCAGCGTGAAGGACGTGGGCACAGGCAAGATCTGTATAGAAACCACGAGCAATATGATCACCGACTCGGCCACGATGACCGTTGTCGAGTGCCCACGCCTCCTCCGAGGAGTGGGTCATATGTGTCGCGGCCACATGAAGATAGGCGCCCTAACATCGTCGGAAGAGGTATTCCAGTCGACCCCAGGGAGCCAGGCTTTGATGCGAGATCTATTCTTGTGCAGGGCTTGGTCGACAGAAACAGAGCTCGCCGAGATGGCCATGATAGAGGCCCGCAAACCAGCAATAGGGTGCATGTCTCCGGCCCAGAGTGCTTCAGCAGAGCTATCAGACACCCTCACAGCAGTGAGCGAAGAATACCAGTTGACCCAAGGGAGCCAGGCTTTGATGCGAGATCTATTCTCGTTCAAGGTCTGGTTGACAGGAACAGAGCACATAGAGAAGGCCATGACAGAGATTATCCGACTGGCAGCAGAGTGCACGTTTTAGGTCCCGAGTGTTTCAGCAGAGCCATCAGGGCCACAATGATACCTCCCAACTTCAGGTTGGCGACTGGAGTCAGCAAGTTTACTGGTGAGTCTAAGCCTGACACTTGGCTTGAAGACTACCGAGTGGCTGTACAAATTGGTGGTGGCAATGATGAAGTGGCCATGAAGCACCTTCCTCTGATGTTGGAAGGCTCGGCCAGAGCATTGAACCAGTTAGCACCTGGCAGTATATTCAGTTGGGAGGAAGTCGCCCGAGTGTTTGTTAGGACTTTTGAAGGTACTTGCAAACGACCAGCGGGGTTGACAGAATTGCAGCATTGTGTGCAAAAAGTGAATGAAACCCTGAGAGACTATATCCAGAGATGGATCATGTTGCACCATACAGTGGAGAATGTGTCAGATCACCAAGCAGTTTGTGTCTTCAAAGAAGGCATTAAGTATCGAGAGTTGAATCTGAAATTTGGCCGGACAGGGGATATGTCCCTGACTCGGATGATGGAGATTGTCACCAAATATGCTAACGGCGAAGAAGAAGACCGACTCCGGATTGGCAAGCACAAAACAGTCGCCCAGGAAACCAGAGGAGGGAATTCTAGTCGGAAACAGAAGCGCAAGGCCGAGCCAGCTGCTCCTAGTGAAGCCTTAGTCGTGGCTCAAGGAAAGTTCAAGGGTAAGCCCAAAGGGCCCTACACCCCCAAGAAAGTGAAAGATCAAGCCAGAAATGATGTGTTGGATTTGCCATGTCACATTCACAACAAGAAGGATGAAGAGGGTAATCTGATTTATCCTAAACATACCACTCGACAGTGCCGAGTTTTGATCCAGCTGTTCCGGGAAAATCAACCCAATGAGAAGGAAAAGGAGTTGGACAAGGATGAGGATAAGGAAGAAGATGATGATGGTTTTCCCAACGTCAATTCCACTCTAATGATTTTTGCCGATGTGGAGAGCAAAAGTCGACCGAAAGTTATCAACAAAGAAGTAAACATGGTTGCCCCGACAACACCCAGTTATTTGAAGTGGTCTCAAACTACAATCACATTCGACCAGTATGATCACCCAGCGCGTATAGCCACCCCTGGGAGGCAAGCGTTGGTGGTCGACCCAGTTGTTGAAGGCACTCGACTGACCAAAGTGCTAATGGATGGTGGTAGTGGCTTGAATATTCTTTGTACTGAAACCTTGAAGGGAATGGGCATTCCAATGTCCGAGCTTAGTGAAAGCTATATGAGTTTCCATGGCGTTATACCTGGCAAGAAGGCTGAATCACTCGGCCAGATCGCCCTTGATGTGGTTTTCGGTGATTCCAAGAATTACCGCAAGGAAAAGTTGACATTTGAAGTAGTGGATTTCCAGAGTGCTTACCATGCTATTCTGGGTAGGCCTGCCTATGCACGTTTCATGGCTCGACCATGTTACGTGTACCTTGGATTGAAAATGCCTGGTGTCGTGGTTCTAAGCCTGACAGTAGAGTGGGGGGTAGGTATGGAGAGGCAAGGTCCTAGCTATGGAGAGGTTGTAAACGCAAGAGATGTACGAGTTCAGGCCCTTCTCGGAGGAAGTAAAAGCCCTACGTCTCGGAGCCCGGAGGTGGTCGAGTGGATTATATGTATATGAGTTACAGGGTGCCGAACCCTTCTGCCTGTGGAGGGGGGTGGCTTATATAGACTCGCTAGGACCCCAGCCATCCCACGTAGGAGAGGGTTTAAGGTGAGTTAAGTCCGGGGCGTTACTGGTAACGCCCCACATAAAGTGTCTTTACTATCATAAAGTCTACTTAATTACAGGCCGTTGCAGTGCAGAGTGCCTCTTGACCTTCTGGTGGTCGAGTGAGTCTTCGTGGTCGAGTCCTTCAAGGCAGTCGAGTGTGTCTCTCGTTGGTCGACTGGAAGGTGACCTCTTCTAAGGGTGTCCTTGGGCAGGGAACTTAGATCAGGTCTGTGGCCCTACCCTAGGTACATGACCCCATCATTAGCCCCCGAATGGATTGAGGCTTCGAGTGAGGAAGGAGTTGATGTTGTTTCCGATTAACTTTTACACACTGGTCGTGCGTTGTTCTAGACCAAAGAATCTCTTCGTTGGTATTGAGCAACTTGTCTTCAGTCGACTCGATCCATTCTCTTCTTTCGTCGAGTGATCTTTCGGGCTTCGACGATTTCCGAGCGACGGATCGCAGGAAATCCCGCGTCTGACAGACCGATCTGCCGTTCGCGGATTCCGCGGGATGCGAAATTTGGGGAAGGGCGCGAAGCGGAGCGGACCGCGGCGTTCGGATGGGACGGGACATAGATGTCTCGATCCCCACGCCGCTTTCTTCGCCACGTATCCCGCCTGCATAACTGTTCCTGGATATGATTAGATCGTCCGGGCCCACCTGTCATCCACTCGGAAGGGACCTTATAAATACGCCCGGCGAGGGTTTTTTGTACAGTGCCTCGGCATTCTCTTTCTCTGATCCCTTCGTCTCCATCCAGCGCGCTCGCTCTCGCCTCCGCACAACTTCTCCTCGCGCGTCTCACCGGCAACCATGGCCAAGGAGAAGACGGCGGCGCTGGAACGCGTGAAGAAGGCGTCGGCGACGGAGAAGGCGAAGGGGAGATCCACCAGCCGCGGCGGGTCTTCGTCTAGATCCCGCCTGCCGAAGGGCTGGGTCCAAGGAGATTGGATCCAGTCGACCATCACGGAGAAAGATCTCCTCGACATGGCCAACGAGGGTCTGATCCCTCATGGAGCTGCGAGGCTTCCGGGGAAGGAGTGGCAGCCCCAGCCAGAAGAGGGTGAGTGCGTGCTCCTGGCTACCCATGTCGACCGTGGATTTTCTTTGCCGCCGAGTATTTTCTTTCGTGGTTTCTTGAACTTCTTTGGAGCGCAACTCCATCACTTTACCCCAAATTCTATCGCCTATCTTGCCGCGTTCGTGTCCATGTGTGAGGGTTTTCTGGGCTGTCGACCGCACTGGGGCTTGTTCAAGCATATATTCACGTGTCGCTCTCAGACCGTGAAGAAGGCGAGCCCAGGCGACGAAAGGACCCGAGTTGTCCAAATGTGTGGGGGCCTGGGGATCCAGGT
This sequence comes from Triticum aestivum, assembly GCF_018294505.1. NCBI lineage: Eukaryota > Viridiplantae > Streptophyta > Magnoliopsida > Poales > Poaceae > Triticum > Triticum aestivum. The sequence goes on from NC_057803.1 coordinate 506,875,332, forward strand.
GAGGAATAAGAGCACCTTCCCAGCCATGACTTTTCCCGAGTCAGTCAGAGGCTGGCAGTCGACCTGGTTCTACTGCTAGGATCAGTCGACGCCGGGGCAGTCGAGTGGACTCCCTCAGTTTACCATGGACCGAGTGAACAAGCCCTCCTCTCTGAAGTTGATTCCGGAGGAGAAAGCTGACGTGAAGATGTTGATGGAGCGCGTATTACAGTTGGTTCGGGAGGGAGTGACAGGCATGGATCTCCTGGAGGTTTTCCTTAGGCGTCGTATCCAGCCCCTTCAGTTTCGGAGCCACTGCATGTGGTTGTACTGTGGGACTGAGGACGAGACTCGGGTCCATCCAGAAGCAGTCGACGATGTCACTCTGGAAAGGTGGATGGCCGCCGTTACCGGAAACAAGGATAACCCACGCGGAGCCAGAAGGATTCCTCCACTCGACCACCACAGTGATCCAAACAAAGTATGCCTGCTCTGCTCTCCACTGTGTTCCTGTCATATTCATTTCTGTTTATTCTGCCAATCGGTCGATTGATCTTTGTCTTGATGTCTATTAGGCCCTCACCGAGTTGTACTCAATGCCCAATGGAGCACAGGCTTCGACTGAGGAGGGTGAGGCGAGTGGGGGCGAGAGCCAGGAGGAGGAGTGGGACTCGGATGTCGCTGAAGATGATGATGACGATGACGACGATGACGGTGATGAAGATGATGTTGAAGACGAGGAAGAAGAGGAGGAGGAGGTCGTACCACCGCGCTCAGAAAGGCGGTCGAAGCTTGTCCACGACCCTGCGACTGAACGTGGCAAAGGGGTTGCGACCGTTGCACAGTCGACCAAGCGCCCTCGGACCACCTCTCCGGCGCCGACTGAAAAGGCGTCGAAGCAGCCCAGGGCGGCTCCGTCAAAGCCGACCAAGCTCCTGCCGAAGATGAAGGTGTCCGTCCCCACCATATCAGGGTAATCATGCTGCTTAAGTCTTCTTATTTTGTGTGAACTTTGTCTCTGGTTGACGCTGAAGTTAGTCGACTGATTCTTTGGAGTTGCAGTGCTGCTACTTCTGAGACCTCAGCCCGGGCTGATGACCATGAGATGGAGGACGCAACAACCTCAAAACCAGGTACTATATTCTTAACGCCATTTTTAGTCGACTGACTCATGATCTCTAATCCTGATTCTTCTCTGTAGCTCCACCCAATGTTGTTATCACTCTCCCTGATGATGATGAGGATGAGGAACCGCTGAAGCGCAGAAAGAGTAGGAAAGCGTCTGCCAGCAGGGTGCCCCAGGATGTGACGGCGCCTGAGACTCTGATTGCGGAGGAAGAGAATACCACTCGACACACTGTGTCCTTCGCAGATCCACTGACGAGTGCTCAGCAGCCCTCCCTCTTCACGAGGCACCACGTCCCAGAGGACCAAGCTGGCGCCGCGAAGGAGGCGATACGCCAGGCAGGGATCATGATGGAGAAGTTAAGGACCATCCGGGATGCGAGCCAGGCAGCTTACGACGCCAGTTCCGCCCTTCAAAGCAATGTTCAGGTCAGTCGACCACCGCGTGTTCTGTTAGGATATGCTATCAAAAACTTTTCTTTCTAGAATTTATAGTAGTCACCCACTGGGTGTGTCGATTCAGACTCCGTGTTAGCGGGAGCACGCTGAGTGCACCCGCTGGGTATAGTCCCCAAGGCTAAGGTCGACTGCTGGCAGTCGGCCTTAGGCTTTATAATTTCAGGCTTTCCGTCATTCGACTATGTCGAATGGATTTCGCAAACTGGTCGACTGGTCGACTCTGTCTTCAATAGGATTAGTGGGGGCACGCTGAGTGCACCCACTGGGTGTAGTCTCCAAGGCTAAGGTCGACTGCTGGCAGTCAGCTTTAGGTTTTATAATTTCAGTCTTTGCGTCATTCGAGTATGTCGAATGGATTTCGCAAACCGGTGGGGGCACGCTGAGTGCACCCACTGGGTGTAGTCCCCGAGACTGTGTTCGACTGCTTGCAGTCAATTACAGTCTTAAAGAATACATCTCTCTCTTTTTTTTTGAGGTCGACTGGTCGACTCTATCTTCGATAGGATTAGTGGGGGCACGCTGAGTGCACCCATTGGGTGTAGTCCCCGAGACTACGGTCGAATGCTTGTATTCGGCTGTAGTCTTAGAAACGTGTGATTTTTCCTTTTTCACTCGGAAGTGAATTATATTTGACATTTAGTCGATTGGTTCTTCGCAGAACTCCTATGATCTTGTGGCTCGCTACTCTGAGCTGGAAAACAAGCACGTTCAGCTCGAGCTGAACTTGAAGCTGGTTCAGGAGAAACTGACGAAGGCAAAGGAGGAGACCGAAGGTATGTTTGGTGAGACCTTGACGACTGCTTTTCCCTTTGTTTGTTTCAAAATCTGATCTTGCTGAACTTGCAGGTAAGGTAAGGGAGGCCCAACAGAAGAAAGACCTTGAACTAGCTGAGAAGATCAAGCTTGCTGATGAGAAGTTAGCTTCAGTCACCAAGCTTGAACAAGACAATACCAATCTGAAAGCTGCTCTTGGGATCGCCAACAAGGAGGTCAGTCGACTGAAAACTGATAAAGCTGCCCTGACCGACCAAGTCAGTAAGTTGACTGGGAAGAAAAATGATCTGGAGGCCTTCCTGAGTGGTCTTGCCAAGAAGCTGTTTCTTATGCTTGAAGGTAAACCTCTATGCTAGGCAATTATTTCCAATCGTGGTTTTTCCATTCGACCATCACCTTGACTCGGTGATCGTCCTTGCAGAATTTTGTCAAAACTTTGAAGAAGAAACTAGCCGGCTGGAACCAAACCTCGACCCCGTCAATTCTCCGGTGAACGACGAAGTTGCCATGAATGTTTTCCGACTGGAGTCCCGTGTTGCAGCTGCCGTGGACTATCTTGCAAGGCTGAAGGTCGCCACATCTCGCATCGACTCGACGCTCTGGCCCGGGGAGACACTTCAGAATGACCTTGAGTCGCTGATGGCTCGCTTGAACACGATCCCTGATCGAGTGCAGGAGTGGAAGAAGTCCTCAGCTCGGTGCGGTGCAGATGTTGCTCTGTGTCTGGCCCGAGTCCACTGCAAAGATGCGCGAGAAGAGAAGCTGGCGGCCCTCCGGGTGGCCAACACCAAGAAACACGACTTCAGGTCCTTTATGGAAACTTTCCTTGCGGCTGCCACTCGGATCGCAGACGGAATTGATCTTGATGAGTTTGTTGCACCTTCCAGCCCTCCGCAGGAGGGGTAAAAAACTTCTTCTAAGCTCGACGCTTTAAATTTGCCTCGGTATGCCGAGTGGAATTGTAACCGATAAACCTTAACAGGCTTAGCGCCTGAGCACTTTCGGTTCCTTTAGATATCGATTCGAACTTGAATTTGGTGCTTGAATATGATTGCTTTTGGCTCGAAATGTCTTTTGCAGGTTCAAAGCAGGGCGCCTTTATTGCAATCGACTTATTCCTTAGTCCACTTAGGCGAGCACTGGGCTGCGGCTAAGCCTCCGAGTGGAAGTCTGGCTTACCACTCGGTAGGATTTTTATAACTTAGGCGAGTACTTGGACTGCAGCTAAGCCCCCGAGTGAGAGGTTTGCTCTTCACTCGGTAGGATTTTGATAACTTAGGCGAGCACTGGGCTGTAGCTAAGCCCCCGAGTGAGAGGTTTGCTTTTCACTCGGAAGGATTTTGATAACTTAGGCTAGCACTGGGCTGCAGCTAAGCCCCCGAGTGAGAGGTTTGCTCTTCACTCGGAAGGATTTTGATAACTTAGGCTAGCACTGGGCTGCAGCTAAGCCTCCGAGTGAGAGGTTTGCTCTTCACTCGGTAGGATTTTCGATAACTTAGG
>NC_057803.1:506879884-507009136 GCF_018294505.1 Triticum aestivum
AGGTTTTCTCTTCACTCGGTAGGATTTTTGTAACTTAGGCGAGTACTTGGACTGCAGCTAAGCCCCCGAGTGAGAGGTTTGCTCTTCACTCGGTAGGATTTTTGTAACTTAGGCGAGTACTTGGACTGCAGCTAAGCCCCCGAGTGAGAGGTTTGCTCTTCACTCGGTAGGATTTTTGATTACTTAGGCGAGTACTTGGACTGCAGCTAAGCCCCCGAGTGAGAGGTTTGCTCTTCACTCGGTAGGATTTTTGATTACTTAGGCGAGTACTTGGACTGCAGCTAAGCCCCCGAGTGAGAGGTTTGCTCTTCACTCGGTAGGATTTTTGATTACTTAGGAGAGTACTTGGACTGCAGCTAAGCCCCCGAGTGAGAGGTTTGCTCTTCACTCGGTAGGATTTTTATAACTTAGGCGAAGCGGATTCGCAGCTAAGCCTCCGAGTGGGAGTCTGGCTCACCACTCGGTAGGATTTTTTACAAACTTAGGCGGAACGGATTCGCGGCTAAGTCACCCACTGAGGGGAAATTTTATTAGACAAAATGAAAAGTGACAAAAATTATGGAGGAACTATGACACTATTATTTTGAGGTCCATGAACTACAGAAGTACTTTATTGCAACTCATCCGAGTGATAAAACTTAAGTGTAAAATGGGCGGAGTAGTTCCGCGTTCCAAGCTCGGGGCTCGTCGATATTATGCTCGACGTTGTAAAGATGGTACGCCCCGTTGTGGAGAACCTTGGTGACGATGAAGGGACCTTCCCAAGAAGGAGCAAGCTTGTGTGGTTTGTGCTGATCCACTCGGAGAACCAAATCTCCTTCCTGGAAGGCTCGACCTCTCACATTTCTGGCGTGGAAACGACGCAAATCTTGTTGGTAGATGGTTGACCGGATCAGAGCCATCTCCCTTTCTTCCTCTAAAAGGTCGACTGCGTCCTGCCGCGCTTGTTCAGCTTCTGCTTCGTTGTAGATTTCAACTCGAGGAGCATTTTGGAGAAGATCACTCGGCAAGACTGCTTTAGCTCCATAGACCAAGAAGAATGGAGTTCTTCCAGTCGACCGATTAGGTGTGGTCCGCAGTCCCCAAAGCACTGAGGGAAGTTCGTCGACCCAAGCTCCAGCTGCATGCTTGAGATCACACATCAGTCGGGGTTTCAATCCCTTGAGAATCAGGCCATTGGCTCGCTCTGCTTGTCCATTCGACTGCGGATGGGCGACTGAAGCGTAGTCGACCCGTGTGCCTTGAGAGTTACAGAAATCTCTGAATTCCTCCGAGTCAAAGTTCGACCCATTATCCGTAATGATGCTGTGCGGGACTCCATATCTGAATATTAGTTCCCTGATGAAGCTAACAGCAGCACCGGCATCAAGGTTCTTGATTGGTTTAGCCTCAATCCACTTGGTGAACTTGTCGACTGCCACCAGTACATGCGTGAAGCCACTTCGCCCTGTTCTCAAAGGACCGACCATGTCCAACCCCCATACTGCGAAAGGCCAGACGAGTGGAATGGTCTTCAGGGCTGATGCAGGCTTGTGCGACATATTTGAGTAAAACTGACATCCCTCGCACTTATCCACTATCTCCTTTGCCATCTCATTCTCCTTTGGCCAGTAAAATCCGGCTCGGTATGCTTTGGCCACGATGGTCCGAGAGGACGCGTGATGACCACAGGTCCCCGAGTGAATATCATTAAGGATGATTCGACCTTCTTCCGGCGTTATGCACTTCTGACCGACTCCAGTCGCGCTTTCTCTGTATAACTGTCCTTTGATTACGGTAAAGGCCTTAGATCGGCGGACGATCTGTCGAGCCTCTTCCTCATCCTCCGAGAGCTCTTTTCTCAGGATATACGCGATATATGGAACCGTCCAATCGGGAATGACCACCAAGATCTCCATGACCAAGTCGACCACTGCTGGGACTTCAACCTCAGTCGGATCTGTGGCACTCTTGGGCTGTGGAGCTTCTTCGGTGAAAGGATCTTCTTTGACTGACGGAGTGTGTACATGCTCCAAGAACACACCACTCGGAATGGCTTCTCTCTTGGAACCTATCTTTGCTAGATCATCAGCTGCTTGATTTTTCAGTCGGGGTATATGATGGAGCTCCAAGCCCTCGAACTTCTTTTCCAGCTTCCTCCCTGCACTGCAGTATCCAGTCATGGCTGGGCTTCTCACGTCCCACTCCTTCATCACTTGATTGACCACTAAATCCGAGTCGCCATAGACCATCAGGCGACGGACGCCGAGTGAAATGGCCATGCGCAACCCATATAAGAGGGCCTCATATTCTGCCTCATTGTTGGAGGAATCAAAGTGAATCTGGAGCACATATCTGAGATTATCTCCTCTGGGGGAAACCAGGACAACCCCAGCACCGGAACCATTCAACATCTTAGAGCCATCAAAGAACATGGTCCGATGCTCCGAGTGAACTTCAGTCGGCTGCTGCTGTTCAATCCACTCGGCGAGGAAATCTGCTATTGCCTGGGACTTAATGGCTTTCTTTGCCTCAAACTTGATATCAAGGGGAAGAAGTTCAATCGCCCATTTGGCCACTCGACCAGTTGCATCTCTGTTGTGCAAAATCTCTGATAGTGGAGCGTCGCTGATGACTGTGATGGAATGATCAGAGAAATAATGAGCAACCTTCTTTGTGGTCATGTATATTCCATACACAAGCTTCTGATAATGAGGATATCTCTGCTTGGATGGAGTCAAGACTTCAGACAAATAATACACTGGGCGCTGAACTTTGAGAGCTTTTCCTTCTTCTTCCCGCTCGACCGTAAGCACAGTACTGACGACTTGTCCTGTGGCTGCGATATAGAGCAACAGAGGCTCTTTGCTGATTGGAGCAGCAAGCACCGGCTGGGTGGAGAGCAGAGCTTTTAGCTCGGCAAACGCTGCATCAGCTTCTGGAGTCCACTCGAACTTGTCTGCCTTCTTCATCAGTTGGTAAAGAGGCAATGCCTTTTCACCGAGTCGTGAGATGAATCGACTTAATGCGGCCAAGCATCCAGTAAGCTTCTGGACATCGTGCACTCGCACAGGGCGTTTCATTCGGAGAATAGTGCCGATCTTCTCTGGATTAGCGTCGATTCCTCGTTCGGAAACGAGAAAACCGAGTAACTTGCCACCAGGAACTCCAAATGTGCACTTTGATGGATTGAGCTTGATATCATACCTTCTGAGGTTGGCAAATGTTTCGGCGAGATCAGCGAGCAGGTCGGAACCTTTTCGTGACTTGACAACGATATCATCCATATATGCTTCCACATTCCGACTGATTTGAGTGAGTAGACACTTCTGAATCATTCGCATAAATGTGGCTCCGGCATTCTTGAGGCCGAATGGCATGGTGATATAGCAGAAGCACCCGAATGCAGTGATGAAAGCTGTTTTTATCTCGTCGGGTCCGTACAGACGGATCTGGTGGTACCCGGAGTAGGCGTCTAGAAAAGACAGTCTCTCGCATCTCGCGGTCGAGTCAACAATTTGATCTATGCGAGGGAGAGGAAAATGATCTTTCGGGCAGGCCCGGTTGATGTGCTTGAAATCAATGCACATTCGGAGCGATTTGTCCTTCTTAGGAACCATGACGACATTAGCGAGCTACTTGGAGTGGTATATCTCTCGGATAAATCCTGCCGCCAATAGTCGAGCCACTTCCTCACCAATGGCTTTTCTCTTCTGGACGGCGGACCGCCGAAGATGCTCTTTGACTGGTTTTGCAGATGAGTCGACTCTTAGGCGATGCTCAGCCAGTCCCCTGGGAACACCTGGCATGTCAGCGGGCTTCCATGCAAAAATGTCCCAGTTCTCACGGAGGAACTGGATGAGCGCTTCTTCCTATTTCGGGTCGAGTGTTGTGGAGATGTGGGTCGGAGCTGCATCGGGGTCGGTCGGGTGAATGTGAACAGGCTTCGTCTCACCGGACGACTGAAATGCAGACTCTGTGGCGGGTTTCTTGGATCGCAGCAAATCACTCGGATCTGCATTTTGCTTGTATTCTTCGAATTCGACCGCTGTCACCTGGGAATCGGCAATCTTTGAGCCCATCTGAAAGCACTCTTCTGCCTTTTTCCGATCACCGGTGACAGTGATCACTCCTTTGGGGCCGGGCATCTTCAATTTGAGGTACACGTAACATGGTCGAGCCATGAACCGTGCGTAAGCTGGTCTCCCCAAAATGGCATGATATGCACTCTGAAAATCCACGACCTCAAACGTCAACTTTTCTTTGCGAAAATGTTTCGAATCACCAAACACCACGTCCAGAGCTATTTGGCCGAGTGACTCAGCTTTCTTCCATGGTATAACTCCATGAAAGCTCATGTTACTGGTGCTCAGTCGGGACATCGGAATGCCCATTCCTTTCAGTGTATCTGCATACAACAAATTCAGCCCGCTTCCACCGTCCATCAGCACTTTTGTCAGTCGAGTGCCTTCGACAACTGGATCGACCACCAAAGCTTGCCTCCCAGGGGTGGCAATATGAGTCGGGTGATCAGATTGGTCGAATGTGATGGGTATTTGGGACCATTTCAGATAATTTGCTTTTGCTGGGGCAACCATGTTCACTTCTTGGTTAATGACTTTCAATCGACTCTTGCTTTCCACATCTGCAAAGATCATCAGAGTGGAGTTGATATGCGGATATCCTTCCTCACTGTCCTCCTTGTCTTCGGCCTTGTCCGACTCCTTCTCCTTGTCCTTAGACTGTTTTCCCTGAAACTGCTGGATCAGGAGTCGACATTGGCGAGTGGTATGCTTCGGGTAGATGATATTCCCCTCTTCGTCTTTCTTCGTGTGGATGTGACACGGCATATCCATCACATCGTTCCCTTCTTTATCCTTCACCTTCTTAGGGTTCCAGGATCCTTTTGGTTTCCCTTTAAAATTTCCTTGAGTCACGGCCAGAGCCTCTCCAGGAGCTGCCGGTTCAGCCTTCCGCTTCTATTTCCGACTGGTGTTTCCCTTTTCCGACTGGCTCGGCTTGTGCTTGCCGCTTCGGAGTCGGTCTTCTTCTTCGCCGTTGGCGTACTTGGTAGCAATCTCCATCATCCGACTCAAGGTCATGTCACCGGTTCGACCAAACTTCAAGCTCAATTCTCTATTCTTGACGCCATCTTTAAAGGCGCAGACTGCCTGATGATCAGACACATTCTCCACAGTATGGTGCAAAGTGATCCATCTCTGAATATACTCTCTGAGAGTCTCATTGGTCTTCTGCACACAGACTTGCAACTCCGTCAGTCCAGCCGGTTGTTTGCAAGTTCCTTCAAACGTTCTGATGAACACTCGGGACAGATCTTCCCAAGTGTAAATGCTGCTAGGAGGTAATTGAGTCAACCATGCCCTGGCAGAACCTTCCAGCATGAGGGGCAAATGCTTCATGGCCACCTCGTCGTTCCCACCACCAATCTGAACCGCCACTCGGTAGTCCTCAAGCCAAGTTTCAGGCTTAGACTCACCAGTGAACTTGCTGACTCCTGTTGCCAACCTGAAATTGGGAGGGATAACTGCGGCTCTGATAGCTCTGCTAAAACATTCAGGACCAGAAACATGCACTCGACTGCTTGTGGGCGCATCTCTGTCGAGTCCGCCTCGATGGGCTCTGTTCCGGTCGACCATACCTTGCACGATAATGGATCGCGTGTCGAAGCCTGGTTCTCTGGGGTCGACTGGAACTCTTCGCCCCGTACTGAACTGACGCCTGTCATCTTGCTGCCGAGGAGCGTAAGACCCACCCCTCGGAGGGGAATTGGGCACTCGACGCCTATCATCTCGGTCGAGTCGGTCACCATATTGGTCTCGCCGATTCTCGCGCCCTTCACGCCGCGGAGGCGATCTGGGACTGTGAGCCGACTGAACCGTATTCGCAGCGACGGATCGACTGTGAATTCTGTTGCGCGACTGCGACACGGCTGAATTCTGGTCTCCTGCTGCCCGGAGCAGATCCCTGATCTGCATCAAGCCTCTGCCAGCTTCTGAAGGAAATATGCCCTAGAGGCAATAATAAAGTTATTATTTATTTCCTTGTAATCATGATAAATGTTTATTATTCATGCTAGAATTGTATTTACCGGAAACATAATACATGTGTGAATACATAGACAAACAGAGTGTCACTAGTATGCCTCTACTTGACTAGCTCGTTAATCAAAGATGGTCATGTTTCCTAACCATGAACAATGAGTTGTTATTTGATTAACGAGGTCACATCATTAGTAGAATGATCTGATTGACATGACCCATTCCATTAGCTTAGCACCCGATCGTTTAGTATGTTGCTATTGCTTTCTTCATGACTTATACATGTTCCTATGACTATGAGATTATGCAACTCCCGTTTACCGGAGGAACACTTTGGGTACTACCAAACGTCACAACGTAACTGGGTGATTATAAAGGAGTACTACAGGTGTCTCCAATGGTCGATGTTGGGTTGGCGTATTTCGAGATTAGGATTTGTCACTCCGATTGTTGGAGAGGTATCTCTGGGCCCTCTCGGTAATACACATCACATAAGCCTTGCAAGCATTACAACTAATATGTTAGTTGTGAGATGATGTATTACGGAACGAGTAAAGAGACTTGCCGGTAACGAGATTGAACTAGGTATTGGATACCGACGATCAAATCTCGGGCAAGTAACATACCGATGACAAAGGGAACAACGTATGTTGTTATGCGGTCTGACCGATAAAGATCTTCGTAGAATATGCAGGAGCCAATATGGGCATCCAGGTCCCGCTATTGGTTATTGACCGGAGACGTGTCTCGGTCATGTCTACATTGTTCTCGAACCCGTAGGGTCCGCACGCTTAAGGTTACGATGACAGTTATATTATGAGTTTATGCATTTTGATGTACCGAAGGTTGTTCGGAGTCCCGGATGTGATCACGGACATGACGAGGAGTCTCGAAATGGTCGAGACATAAAGATTGATATATTGGAAGTCTATGTTTGGACATCGGAAGTGTTCCGGGTGAAATCGGGATTTTACCGGGTTACCGGGAGGTTACCGGAACCCCCCGGGAGCCATATGGGCCATCATGGGCCTTAGTGGAAAGGAGAAAGGGGCAGCCCAAGGGGGCTGCGCGCCTCCCCCCTTCCCCTAGTCCTATTAGGACTAGGAGAGGTGGCCGGCCACCCCTCTCCCTCTTTCCCCCTTGGGAATCCTAGTTGGAATAGGATTGGGGGGGAAGTCCTACTCCCGGTAGGAGTAGGACTCCTCCTGCGCCTCTCCCTCTTGGCCGGCGCACCCTCCCCCCTTGGCTCCTTTATATACGGAGGCAGGGGCACCTCTAAACACACAAGTTGACACAAGTTGATCCACGTGATCGATTCCTTAGCCGTGTGCGGTGCCCCCTGCCACCATATTCCTCGATAATACTGTAGCGGAGTTTAGGCGAAGCCCTGCTGCTGTAGTTCATCAAGATCGTCACCACGCCGTCGTGCTGACGGAACTCTTCCCCGACACTTTGCTGGATCGGAGTCCGGGGATCGTCATCGAGCTGAACGTGTGCTCGAACTCGGAGGTGCCGTAGTTTCGGTGCTTGATCGGTTGGATCGTGAAGACGTACGACTACTTCCTCTACGTCGTGTCATCGCTTCCGCAGTCGGTCTGCGTTGGGTACGTAGACAACACTCTCCTCTCGTTGCTATGCATCACATGATCCTGTGTGCGCGTAGGAAATTTTTTGAAATTACTACGAAACCCAAGACATGATCTCCATCATCATGATCTCCATCATCGTGTCTTCATGAAGTTGTCACGCCAACGACTACTTCTACTTCTATGACTAACGTTTAGCAATAAAGTAAAGTAGTTTACATGGCGTTATTCAATGACACGCAGGTCATACAAAAAAATAATGACAACTCCTATGGCTCCTGCCGGTTGTCATACTCATCGACATGCAAGTCGTGAATCCTATTACAAAGAACATGATCTCATACATCACAATTCATCATTCATCACAACTTCTGGCCATATCACATCACATGATCAATCGCTGCAAAAACAAGTTAGACGTCCTCTAATTGTTGTTGCATCTTTTACGTGGCTGCAATTGGGTTCTAGCAAGAACGTTTTCTTACCTACGAATTACCACAACGTGATTTTGTCAACTTCTATTTACCCTTCATAAGGGCCCTGTTCATCGATTCCGCTCCAACTAAGGTGGGAGAGACAGACACCCGCCAGCCACCTTATGCAACTTGTGCATGTCAGTCGGTGGAACCGGTCTCACGTAAGCGTACGTGTAAGGTTGGTCCGGGCCGCTTCATCCCACAATACCGTTGAGCAAGAAAAGACTAGTAGAGGCAAGTAAGATGACAAAATCCACGCCCACAACAAAATTGTGTTCTACTCGTGCAAAGAGAACTACGCATAGACCTAGCTCATGATGCCACTGTTGGGGAACGTTGCAGAAAATTAAAAAATTTCCTACGGTTTCACCAAGATCCATCTATGAGTTCATCTAAGCAACGAGTCAAGGGAGAGAGTTTGCATCTACATACCACTTGTAGATCGCGTGCGGAAGCTTGCAAGGTGATGATGGAGTCGTACTCGACGTGATTCGAATCACCGATGACCAAGTGCTGAACGGACAGCACCTCCGCGTTCAACACACGTACGGGACGGGAGACGTCTCCTCCTTCTTGATCCAGCAAGGGGAAGGAGAGGTTGAGGAAGACAGCTCCACCGGCAGCACGACGGCGTGGTGATGGTGGAGAGGCAGTACTCCGACAGGGCTTCGCCAAGCACACAACGGAGGAGGAGAGGTGTTGGGGAGGGGAGGGCTGCGCCTTGGAGGGTGGTGCGGCTGCCCTCCCCTCACCCCTCTATTTATAGGGGGAAGGGAGAAGGGGGCCGACCCCTCTAGAACCCATCTAGGGGGGGGGGGCGGCCAAGGGGAGAGGGGGAGAGGTGAAGGAAATATGCCCTAGAGGCAATAATAAAGTTATTATTTATTTCCTTATAATCATGATAAATGTTTATTATTCATGCTAGAATTGTATTTACCGGAAACATAATACATGTGTGAATACATAGACAAACAGAGTGTCACTAGTATGCCTCTACTTGACTAGCTCGTTAATCAAAGATGGTTATGTTTCCTAACCATGAACAATGAGTTGTTATTTGATTAACGAGGTCACATCATTAGTAGAATGATCTGATTGACATGACCCATTCCATTAGCTTAGCACCCGATCGTTTAGTATGTTGCTATTGCTTTCTTCATTACTTATACATGTTCCTATGACTATGAGATTATGCAACTCCCGTTTACCGGAGGAACACTTTGGGTACTACCAAACGTCACAACGTAACTGGGTGATTATAAAGGAGTACTACAGGTGTCTCCAATGGTCGATGTTGGGTTGGCGTATTTCGAGATTAGGATTTGTCACTCCGATTGTCGGAGAGGTATCTCTGGGCCCTCTCGGTAATACACATCACATAAGCCTTGCAAGCATTACAACTAATATGTTAGTTGTGAGATGATGTATTACGGAACGAGTAAAGAGACTTGCCGGTAACGAGATTGAACTAGGTATTGGATACCGACGATCGAATCTCGGGCAAGTAACATACTGATGACAAAGGGAACAACGTATGTTGTTATGCGGTCTGACCGATAAAGATCTTCGTAGAATATGTAGGAGCCAATATGGGCATCCAGGTCCCGCTATTGTTTATTGACCAAAGACGTGTCTCGGTCATGTCTACATTGTTCTCGAACCCGTAGGGTCCGCACGCTTAAGGTTACGATGACAGTTATATTATGAGTTTATGCATTTTGATGTACCGAAGGTTGTTCGGAGTCCCGGATGTGATCACGGACATGACGAGGAGTCTCGAAATGGTCGAGACATAAAGATTGATATATTGGAAGTCTATGTTTGGACATCGGAAGTGTTCCGGGTGAAATCGGGATTTTACCGGGTTACCGGGAGGTTACCGGAACCCCCCGGGAGCCATATGGGCCATCATGGGCCTTAGTGGAAAGGAGAAAGGGGCAGCCCAAGGGGGCTGCGCGCCTCCCCCCTTCCCCTAGTCCTATTAGGACTAGGAGAGGTGGCCGGCCACCCCTCTCCCTCTTTCCCCCTTGGGAATCCTAGTTGGAATAGGATTGGGGGGGAGTCCTACTCCCGGTAGGAGTAGGACTCCTCCTGCGCCTCTCCCTCTTGGCCGGCGCACCCTTCCCCCTTGGCTCCTTTATATACGGAGGCAGGGGCACCTCTAAACACACAAGTTGACACAAGTTGATCCACGTGATCGATTCCTTAGCCGTGTGCGGTGCCCCCTGCCACCATATTCCTCGATAATACTGTAGCGGAGTTTAGGCGAAGCCCTGCTGCTGTAGTTCATCAAGATCGTCACCACGCCATCGTGCTGACGGAACTCTTCCCTGACACTTTGCTGGATCGGAGTCCGGGGATCGTCATCGAGCTGAACGTGTGCTCGAACTCGGAGGTGCCGTAGTTTCGGTGCTTGATCGGTTGGATCGTGAAGACGTACGACTACTTCCTCTATGTCGTGTCATCGCTTCCGCAGTCGGTCTGCGTAGGGTACGTAGGCAATACTCTTCCCCTCGTTGCTATGCATCACATGATCTTGCGTGTGCGTAGGAATTTTTTTTTGAAATTACTACGAAACCCAACAGTGGTATCAGAGCCAGGTTATTGATGTTGATGTTATATGCACGAGTAGAACACAAGTAAGTTGTGGACGATACAAGTCATACTGCCTACCGGCATGTCATACTTTGGTTCGGCGGTATTGTTGGACGAGACGACCCGGACCAACCTTACGCGTACGCTTACGCGAGACCGGTTCCCTCGACGTGCTTTGCACAGAGATGGCTTGCGGGCGACTGCCTCTCCAACTTTAGTTGAACCAAGTATGGCTACGCCCGGTCCTTGCGAAGGTTAAAACGGAGTCTATTTGACAAACTATCGTTGTGGTTTTGATGCATAGGTGAGATTGGTTCTTACTTAAGCCCGTAGCAGCCACGTAAAACATGCAACAACAAAGTAGAGGACGTCTAACTTGTTTTTGCAGGGCATGTTGTGATGTGATATGGTCAAGGCATGATGCTGAATTTTATTGTATGAGATGATCATGTTTTGTAACCAAGTTATCGGCAACTGGCAGGAGCCATATGGTTGTCGCTTTATTGTATGCAATGCAATCGCGATGTAATGCTTTACTTTATTACTAAACGGTAGTGATAGTCGTGGAAGCATAAGATTGGCGAGACGACAACGATGCTACGATGGAGATCAAGGTGTCGCGCCGGTGACGATGGTGATCTTGACGGTGCTTCGGAGATGGAGATCACAAGCACAAGATGATGATGGCCATATCATATCACTTATATTGATTGCATGTGATGTTTATCTTTTTATGCATCTTATCTTGCTTTGATTGACGGTAGCATTATAAGATGATCTCTCACTAAATTATCAAGAAGTGTTCTCCCTGAGTATGCACCGTTGCCAAAGTTCGTCGTGCCCAGACACCACGTGATGATCGGGTGTGATAAGCTCTACGTCCATCTACAACGGGTGCAAGCCAGTTTTGCACACGCAGAATACTCAGGTTAAACTTGACGAGCCTAGCATATGCAGATATGGCCTCGGAACACGGAGACCGAAAGGTCGAGCGTGAATCATATAGTAGATATGATCAACATAACGATGTTCACCATTGAAAACTACTCCATCTCACGTGATGATCGGTTATGGTTTAGTTGATTTGGATCACATGATCACTTAGAGGATTAGAGGGATGTCTATCTAAGTGGGAGTTCTTTAGTAATATGATTAATTGAACTTAAAATTTATCATGAACTTAGTCCCTGATAGTATCTTGCTTGTTTATGTTGATTGTAGATAGATGGCTCGTGTTGTTGTTCCGTTAAATTTTAATGCGTTCCTTGAGAAAGCAAAGTTGAAAGATGATGGTAGCAATTACACGGACTGGGTCCGTAACTTGAGGATTATCCTCATTGCTGCACAGAAGAATTACGTCCTGGAAGCACCGCTGGGTGCCAGGCCTGCTGCTGGAGCAACGCTAGATGTTATGAATGTCTGGCAGAGCAAAGCTGATGACTACTCAATAGTTCAGTGTGCCATGCTTTACGGCTTAGAATCGGGACTTCAACGACGTTTTGAATGTCATGGAGCATATGAGATGTTCCAGGAGTTGAAGTTAATATTTCAAGCAAATGCCCGGATTGAGAGATATGAAGTCTCCAATAAGTTCTATAGCTGCAAGATGGAGGAGAACAGTTCTGTCAGTGAGCATATACTCAAAATGTCTGGGTATAATAATCACTTGATTCAATTGGGAGTTAATCTTCCGGATGATTGCGTCATCGACAGAATTCTCCAATCACTGCCACCAAGCTACAAGAGCTTCGTGATGAACTATAATATGCAAGGGATGAACAAGACTATTCCCGAGCTCTTCGCAATGCTGAAAGCTGCGGAGATAGAAATCAAAAAAGGAGCATCAAGTGTTGATGGTTAACAAAACCACTAGTTTCAAGAAAAAGGGCAAAGGAAAGAAGAAAGGGAACTTCAAGAAGAACAGCAAGCAAGTTGCTGCTCAAGATAAGAAACCCAAGTCTGGACCTAAGCCTGAAACTGAGTGCTTCTACTGCAAGCAGACTGGTCACTGGAAGCGGAACTGCCCCAAGTATTTGGCGGATAAGAAGGATGGCAAGGTGAACAAAGGTATATATGATATACATGTTATTGATGTGTACCTTACTAGAGCTCACAGTAGCACCTGGGTATTTGATACTGGTTCTGTTGCTAATATTTGCAAATCGAAACAGGGACTACAGAATAAGCGGGCACTGGCAAAGGACGAGGTGACGATGCGCGTGGGAAACGGTTCCAAAGTCGATGTGATCACGGTCGGCACGCTACCTCTACATCTACCTTCGGGATTAATATTAGACCTAAATAATTGTTATTTGGTGCCAGCGTTGAGCATGAACATTATATCTGGATCTTGTTTAATGCGAGACGGTTATTCATTTAAATCAGAGAATAATGGTTGTTCTATTTATATGAGTAATATCTTTTATGGTCATGCACCCTTGAAGAGTGGTCTATTCTTACTGAATCTCGATAGTAGTAATACACATATTCATAATGTTGAAACCAAAAGATGCAGAGTTGATAATGAAAGTGCAACTTATTTGTGGCACTGTCGTTTAGGTCATATCGGTGTAAAACGCATGAAGAAACTCCATACTAATGGACTTTTGGAACCACTTGATTATGAATCACTTGGTACTTGCGAACCGTGCCTCATGGGCAAGATGACTAAAACACCGTTCTCCGGTACTATGGAGAGAGCAACGGATTTGTTGGAAATCATACATACCGATGTATGTGGTCCGATGAATATTGAGGCTCGTGGCGGATATCGTTATTTTCTCACCTTCACAGATGATTTGAGCAGATATGGATATATCTACTTAATGAAGCATAAGTCTGAAACATTTGAAAAGTTCAAAGAATTTCAGAGTGAAGTTGAAAATCATCGTAACAAGAAAATAAAGTTTCTACGATCTGATCGTGGAGGAGAATATTTGAGTTACGAGTTTGGTGTACATTTGAAAAACTGTGGAATAGTTTCACAACTCACGCCACCCGGAACACCACAGCGCAATGGTGTGTCTGAACGTCGTAATCGTACTTTACTAGATATGGTGCGATCTATGATGTCTCTTACAGATTTACCGCTATCATTTTGGGGTTATGCTTTAGAGACGGCCGCATTCACGTTAAATAGGGCACCATCAAAATCCGTTGAGACGACGCCTTATGAACTATGGTTTGGCAAGAAACCAAAGTTGTCGTTTCTTAAAGTTTGGGGCTGCGATGCTTATGTGAAAAAGCTTCAACCTGATAAGCTCGAACCCAAATCGGAGAAATGTGTATTCATAGGATACCCAAAGGAAACTGTTGGGTACACCTTCTATCACAGATCCGAAGGCAAAACATTCGTTGCTAAGAATGGATCATTTCTAGAGAAGGAGTTTCTCTCGAAAGAAGTGAGTGGGAGGAAAGTAGAACTTGACAAGGTAACTGTACCTGCTCCCTTATTGGAGAGTAGTTCATCACAGAAAACTGTTTCAGTGACACCTACACCGGTTAGTGAGGAAGCCAATGATAATGATCATGAAACTTCAGATCAAGATACTACTGAACCACGTAGATCAACCAGAGTAAGATCCGCGCCAGAGTGGTACGGAAATCCGGTTCTGGAAGTCATGCTACTAGATCATGATGAACCTACGAACTATGAAGAAGCGATGGTGAGCCCAGATTCCGCAAAGTGGCTTGAAGCCATGAAATCTGAGATGGGATCCATGTATGAGAACAAAGTATGGACTTTGGTTGACTTGCCCGATGATCGGCAAGCAATTGAGAATAAATGGATCTTTAAGAAGAAGACTGACGCTGATGGTAATGTTACTGTCTACAAAGCTCGACTTGTCGCAAAAGGTTTTCGACAAGTTCAAGGTATTGACTACGATGAGACCTTCTCACCCGTAGCGATGCTTAAGTCCGTCCGAATCATGTTAGTGATTGCCGCATTTTATGATTATGAAATTTGGCAGATGGATGTCAAAACTGCATTCCTGAATGGATTTCTGGAAGAAGAGTTGTATATGATGCAACCAGAAGGTTTTGTCGATCCAAAGGGAGCTAACAAAGTGTGCAAGCTCCAGCGATCCATTTATGGACTGGTGCAAGCCTCTCGGAGTTGGAATAAACGTTTTGATAGTGTGATCAAAGCATTTGGTTTTATACAGACTTTTGGAGAAGCCTGTATTTACAAGAAAGTGAGTAGGAGCTCTGTAGCATTTCTGATATTATATGTGGATGACATATTACTGATTGGAAATGATATAGAATTTCTGGATAGCATAAAGGGATACTTGAATAAAAGTTTTTCAATGAAAGACCTCGGTGAAGCTGCTTACATATTAGGCATTAAGATCTATAGAGATAGATCAAGACGCTTAATTGGACTTTCACAAAGCACATACCTTGACAAAATTTTGAAGAAATTCAAAATGGATCAAGCGAAGAAAGGGTTCTTGCCTGTGTTACAAGGTGTGAAATTGAGTAAGACTCAATGCCCGACCACTGCAGAAGATAGAGAGAATATGAAAGATGTTCCCTATGCATCTGCCATAGGCTCTATCATGTATGCAATGCTGTGTACCAGACCTGATGTGTGCCTTGCTATAAGTTTAGCAGGGAGTACCAAAGTAATCCAGGAGTGGATCACTGGACAGCGGTCAAGAACATCCTGAAATACCTGAAAAGGACTAAGGATATGTTTCTCGTATATGGAGGTGACAAAGAGCTCACCGTAAAAGGTTACGTTGATGCAAGCTTTGACACTGATCCGGACGATTCTAAATCGCAAACCGGATACGTGTTTACATTAAACGGTGGAGCTGTCAGTTGGTGCAGTTCTAAACAAAGCGTTGTAGCGGGATCTACATGTGAAGCGGAGTACATAGCTGCTTCGGAAGCAGCAAATGAAGGAGTCTGGATGAAGGAGTTCATATCCGATCTAGGTGTCATACCTAGTGCATCGGGTCCAATGAAAATCTTTTCTGATAATACTGGTGCAATTGCCTTAGCAAAGGAATCCAGATTTCACAAAAGGACCAAACACATCAAGAGACGCTTCAACTCCATCCGGGATCTAGTCCAGGTGGGAGACATAGAGATTTGCAAGATACATACGAATCTGAATGTTGCAGACCCGTTGACTAAGCCTCTTCCACGAGCAAAACATGATCAGCACCAAGGCTCCATGGGTGTTAGAATCATTACAGTGTAATCTAGATTATTGACTCTAGTGCAAGTGGGAGACTGAAGGAAATATGCCCTAGAGGCAATAATAAAGTTATTATTTATTTCCTTATAATCATGATAAATGTTTATTATTCATGCTAGAATTGTATTTACCGGAAACATAATACATGTGTGAATACATAGACAAACAGAGTGTCACTAGTATGCCTCTACTTGACTAGCTCGTTAATCAAAGATGGTTATGTTTCCTAACCATGAACAATGAGTTGTTATTTGATTAACGAGGTCACATCATTAGTAGAATGATCTGATTGACATGACCCATTCCATTAGCTTAGCACCCGATCGTTTAGTATGTTGCTATTGCTTTCTTCATGACTTATACATGTTCCTATGACTATGAGATTATGCAACTCCCGTTTACCGGAGGAACACTTTGGGTACTACCAAACGTCACAACGTAACTGGGTGATTATAAAGGAGTACTACAGGTGTCTCCAATGGTCGATGTTGGGTTGGCGTATTTCGAGATTAGGATTTGTCACTCCGATTGTTGGAGAGGTATCTCTGGGCCCTCTCGGTAATACACATCACATAAGCCTTGCAAGCATTACAACTAATATGTTAGTTGTGAGATGATGTATTACGGAACGAGTAAAGAGACTTGCCGGTAACGAGATTGAACTAGGTATTGGATACCGACGATCAAATCTCGGGCAAGTAACATACCGATGACAAAGGGAACAACGTATGTTGTTATGCGGTCTGACCGATAAAGATCTTCGTAGAATATGCAGGAGCCAATATGGGCATCTAGGTCCCGCTATTGGTTATTGACCGGAGACGTGTCTCGGTCATGTCTACATTGTTCTCGAACCCGTAGGGTCCGCACGCTTAAGGTTACGATGACAGTTATATTATGAGTTTATGCATTTTGATGTACCGAAGGTTGTTCGGAGTCTCGGATGTGATCACGGACATGACGAGGAGTCTCGAAATGGTCGAGACATAAAGATTGATATATTGGAAGTCTATGTTTGGACATCGGAAGTGTTCCGGGTGAAATCGGGATTTTACCGGGTTACCGGGAGGTTACCGGAACCCCCCGGGAGCCATATGGGCCATCATGGGCCTTAGTGGAAAGGAGAAAGGGGCAGCCCAAGGGGGCTGCGTGCCTCCCCCTTCCCCTAGTCCTATTAGGACTAGGAGAGGTGGCCGGCCACCCCTCTCCCTCTTTCCCCCTTGGGAATCCTAGTTGGAATAGGATTGGGGGGGGGAGTCCTACTCCCGGTAGGAGTAGGACTCCTCCTGCGCCTCTCCCTCTTGGCCGGCGCACCCTTCCCCCTTGGCTCCTTTATATACGGAGGCAGGGGCACCTCTAAACACACAAGTTGACACAAGTTGATCCACGTGATCGATTCCTTAGCCGTGTGCGGTGCCCCCTGCCACCATATTCCTCGATAATACTGTAGCAGAGTTTAGGCGAAGCCCTGCTGCTGTAGTTCATCAAGATCGTCACCACGCCGTCGTGCTGACAGAACTCTTCCCCGACACTTTGCTGGATCGGAGTCCGGGGATCGTCATCGAGCTGAACGTGTGCTCGAACTCGGAGGTGCCGTAGTTTCGGTGCTTGATCGGTTGGATCGTGAAGACGTACGACTACTTCCTCTACGTCGTGTCATCGCTTCCGCAGTCGGTCTGCGTAGGGTACGTAGGCAATACTCTTCCCCTCGTTGCTATGCATCACATGATCTTGCGTGTGCGTAGGAATTTTTTTTTGAAATTACTACGAAACCCAACAGCTTCCGACTGAGAGGGTTGGATGGACTCTGCTATACGGGTCGCAGCTGCTAAATTCTGGATTGGGGTTCGATATACCTGAGTCGGCGGGAAGAGTTGACGTCGACTGGTGTCGGGAATTCGTTGCCGCGCGCGCTCGTCGAGTGCTCGCTGAAGATTCTCCAGTCGAGTGCGTTCGGCCAAATTGGCCAAACGTACCTCCTCCAAGGCGCGAGCCTCGGGGGTTTCTCCTGCTATGGGAGTACGTAGGACATCCACGTTCCTGCGGCGAAGTTCCTCTCTTTGCAGAGAGTCGAGTGGCTCGGGCTGGTACTCTTCGTGGTCTCGTGCGGGGTCGCCTCCGTCGCCTGCTCCACCATCACGGGCGAAGCCAGGGGGACTGCGGGGCCCGTCGACCATCAGAATTTCTGCCGCTGGATCACTGCTATCGCACTCGGATGCGGTCTCTACGGAACCAGTCGACAGATCGAACAGGCCGTAGAGAGATTCGTCGGGCTCGATTGCCGCAACTTGGGTGGTGGCCGTCTGGCGAGCCACCGCGTGCCTCACCCACCGCTGAATCCTCGACCAGCCCGAGCGCTTGAGCTGACGGGAGACCGGGAGGGTGGTCGATGGGGATGTCGACCGATACGGGGTCGACGATAGCCGCAGTAGAACGCCGCGGACACATGCGCAAAAATGTGTCGCACCGCGGATGGGGAGCGCATCAACGTCGAGTGGAGCCTCCTGGAGCCAGGCGGAGTCGTCGGCGATGAAGGTGAGAGCGCCGAGACGGATCTCTCGACCCTCGACCAAAAATCCAGCAGCCACCATGATGAAAGTACTCGGAAGAATCGCAACTTCTCCACAATATTGCTAAAACACCTGCCCCACGGTGGGCGCCAACTGTCGTGGTTCTAAGCCTGATAGTAGAGTGGGGGGTAGGTATGGAGAGGCAAGGTCCTAGCTATGGAGAGGTTGTAAACGCAAGAGATGTACGAGTTCAGGCCCTTCTCGGAGGAAGTAAAAGCCCTACGTCTCGGAGCCCGGAGGCGGTTGAGTGGATTATATGTATATGAGTTACAGGGTGCCGAACCCTTCTGCCTGTGGAGGGGGGTGGCTTATATAGACTCGCCAGGACCCCAGCCAGCCCACGTAGGAGAGGGTTTAAGGTGAGTTAAGTCCGGGGCGTTACTGGTAATGCCCCACATAAAGTGTCTTTACTATCATAAAGTCTACTTAATTACAGGCCGTTGCAGTGCAGAGTGCCTCTTGACCTTCTGGTGGTCGAGTGAGTCTTCGTGGTCGAGTCCTTCAAGGCAGTCGAGTGTGTCTCTCGTTGGTCGACTGGAAGGTGACCTCTTCTAAGGGTGTCCTTGGGCAGGGAACTTAGATCAGGTCTGTGGCCCTACCCTAGGTACATGACCCCATCACCTGGTCCCAAAGGAGTGATCACTATCACTGAAAATCGGCAGAACGCAGAAGAGTGCTTATAGAAGGGCTCAAAAATCGCCGATGCTAAATGGCAGTAGTTGAAATGCAAGAATACCGGGAAAATGCAGATCCGAGTGATTTGCTGCGCTCCAAGAAGCCTCCACAGATTCTGCATTTTAGTCATCCGGTGAAACCAAGCCGATTCATATTCACCTGGCCGATCCTAATGCTGCTCGTACTCATATCTCAACATCACTCGACAGCAAATAGGAAGAAGCGCTCATCCAGTTCCTCCATGAGAACTGAGACATCTTTGCATGGAAACCTTCTGACATGTCGGGTGTACCCAGGGGACTGGCTGAGCATCGTTTGTGAGTCAACCTGAAAGTAAAACCAGACAAGGAACATCTTCGATGGTCTGCCATACAGAAGAGAAAAGCAATTGGTGAGGAAGTGGCTCGGCTCCTGGCAGAAGAGTTCATCCGAGAATTTATCACTCTGAGTGGCTCGCCAATGTTGTCATGGTCCCCAAGAAGGACGACTCACTTCGCATGTGCATTGACTTCAAGCATATCAATCGGGCCTGCCCAAAAGATCATTTTCCTCTCCCCCACATCGACCAGATTGTCGACTCGACTGCGGGGTCTGAGTGTTGGACTTTTCTAGACGCCTATTCCGGGTACCATCAGATCCAACTGTATGGACCCGATGAGATAAAAATAGCTTTCATCACTCCATTTGGTTGTTTTTGTTATGTCACCATGCCATTCGGTCTCAAGAACGCTGGAGCCACATTCATGAGGATGATTCAAAAGTGTCTGCTCACTCAAATCAGTCGGAATATGGAAGCATACATGGATGACATTGTGGTCAAGTCGCGTAAAGGTTCCGACCTGCTGGCTGACCTTGCTGAAACCTTTGCCAACCTAAGAAGGTATGATATCAATCTTAACCCATCAAAGTGCACATTCGGAATTCCTGGCGGAAAGTTACTCGGCTTCCTCATTTCCGAACGAGGGATCGACGCGAACCCGGAGAAAGTTGGTGCCATACTCCGGATGAAGCACCTTGTGCGTGTGCATGATGTCCAGAAGCTTACTGGTTATTTGGCTGCCTTGAGTCGATTCATTTCTCGCCTCGGTGAAAAGGCATTGCCTCTTTACCAACTAATGAAGAAATCTGACAAGTTTGAGTGGACTCCTAAAGCTGATGCAGCGTTTGCAGAACTCAAAGCCCTGCTTTCCACCCAGCCGGTGCTCGTTGCCCCAATCAGCAAAGAGCCTTTACTGCTTTATATTGCAGCCACTGGACAAGTTGTCAGTACAATACTCACGGTCGAGCGGGAAGAAGAAGGAAGAGAATATAAAGTTCAGCACCAAGTATACTATGTTTCTGAAGTTCTGACTCCATCCAAGCAAAGATGTCCACATTACCAAAAGCTTGTTTATGGGATTTACATGACCACGAAGAAGGTTGCACACTATTTCTCTGATCACTCCATTACAGTCGTCAGCGATGCACCATTGTCAGAAATTCTGAACAACAGAGATGCAACTGGTCGAGTGGAAAAGTGGGAGATTGAACTCCTTCCCTTGGATATCAAGTTTGAGGTAAAGAAAGCTATCAAGTCCCAGGCAATAGCAGATTTCCTCGCCGAGTGGGTCGAACAACAACAACCGACTCAGATTAACTCGGAGCATTGGACTATGTTCTTCGATGGATCTAAGATGTTGAATGGTTCTGGTGCTAGAGTAGTGTTGGTATCCCCCCGAGGTGACAAGCTCAACTATGTTCTCCAGATTTATTTTGATTCCTCCAACAATGAAGCTGAATATGAGGCACTTTTGTACGGGTTGCGTATGGCCATTTCACTCGGCGTCCGTCGCCTCATGGTCTATGGCGACTAGGATTTAGTGATTAATCAAGTAATGAAGGAGTGGGACGTCAGAAGCCCGGCTATGACTTGCTATTGTAATGGAGTGAGAAAGTTAGAGAAGAAGTTTGAGGGTTTAGAGCTCCATCACATACCCTGACTAAAATATCAAGCGGATGATGATTTGGCAAAGATAGGTTCCAAGAGGGAAGCCATTCCCAGCAATGTGTTTTTGGAACATATTCATACACCTTCAGTTCAGGAAGATCCTTTAACTGAAGAGCCCCCACAATCAAAGAGTGCCATTGATCCGACTGAAGTCGAAGTCCCAGCTGTGGTCGACTTGATCATGGAGGTTTTGGTCATCACTCCTGACTGGACAGTACCATACATCACATACGTTCTTAGGAAGGAACTCCCAGAGGATGAAGAAGAGGCTCGACAGATCATTCGTCGATCCAAAGCCTTTATTGTGATAAGAGGACAGTTGTACAGAGAAAGTGTAACTGGAGTCAGACAGAAATGCATAACACTAGAAGAAGGACGAGTGATCCTCAACGACATCCACTCAGGGACCTATGGTCACCATGCGTCCTCTCGGACCATTGCAGCTAAAGCATACCGAGCGGGATTTTATTGGCCATGAGCAAATGAGATGGCAGAAGAAATAGTCGACAAATGTGAAGGTTGCCAGTTTTACTCCAACATGTCTCACAAGCCTGCATCGGCCCTGAAGACCATTCCACTCGTTTGGCCCTTTGTTGTTTGGGGATTGGATATGGTTGGACCTCTGAGGACTGGTAGGAGAGGCTTCACTCATGTGCTTGTGGCAATCGACAAGTTCACCAAATGGATTGAAGCCAAGCCTATCAAAAATCTTGAAGCCAGTACTGCTGTCAGCTTCATCAGAGAGTTAACATTCAGATATGGTGTTCCGCACAGCATCATCACTGACAATGGGTCGAACTTCAATTCTGATGAGTTCAGAGCCTTCTGCGCTTTCCAGGGCACTCGAGTCGACTATGCTTCAGTCGCCCATCCCCAGTCGAATGGACAAGCTGAAAGAGCAAACAGATTGGTTCTCAAAGGATTGAAACCTCGATTGATGTGTGATCTCAAGCATGCGGCTGGCGCCTGGGTCGATGAACTTCCATCAGTGCTTTGGGGATTGAGGACAACTCCTAATCGGTCGACTGGCCGAACTCCATTCTTCTTGGTCTATGGAGCTGAAGCTGTACTTCCGAGTGACTTGCTTCACAATGCGCCTCGAGTCGAGCTTTTCTCAAAAGATGAAGCAGAACAGGCTCGACAAGATGTAGTTGATCTCTTGCAAGAGGAAAGAGAGATGGCCCTGATCCGGTCGACCATTTATCATCAAGACCTGCATCGATTCCACGCCAGAAACGTTAGGGGTCGAGCATTTCAAGAGGGAGACTTGGTTCTTCGAGTGGATCAGCAGAAACCTCACAAGCTCGCTCCTGCTTGGGAAGGCCCCTTCATTGTCACCAGAGTGCTCCACAATGGAGTGTGTCGTCTTTACAATTTCGAGCACAAGAAAGACGAGCCACACGCTTGGAATGCGGAGCTGCTCCGCCCCTTTTACACTTAAAAGCACTCAGACTGTTGAGATGTAATAAGAAATACCCTCTAGTTTGATTATCAAAGGCACAGTTTTACAGTCTCCTAAATGATTGTTGTTCCTTTTTATATGTTCTAAATCCCCCAGTGGGTGCCTTAGATGCGAATTCGTTTCGCCTAAGTTTAAAAAAATCATGTCGAGTGAAGAGCAGGCCTCTCACTCGGAGGCTTAGCTGCGAATCCGTTTCTCCTAAGTTTAAAAAAAATCCTACCAAGTGGTGAGCAAGCCTCTCACTCGGGGGCTTAGCTGCAGTCCAGTACTCGCCTAAGTTTAAAAAATCCTACCAAGTGGTGAGCAACCCTCACACTCGGGGGCTTAGCTGCAGTCCAAGTACTCACCTAAGTTTGAAAAAATCCTACCGAGTGGTGAGCAATCCTATCACTCGGGGGCTTAGCTGCAGTCCAAGTACTCGCCTAAGATTAAAAAATCCTACTGAGTGGTGAGCAACCCTCACACTCGGGGGCTTAGCTGCAGTCCAGTACTCGCCTAAGTTTAAAAAATCCTACCGAGTGGTGAGCAAGCCTCTCACTCGGGGGCTTAGTTGCAGTCTAGTACTCGCCTAAGTTTGGAAAAATCCTACCGAGTGGTGAGCAATCCTCTCACTCAGGGGCTTAGCTGCAGTCCAGTACTCGCCTAAGTTTGAAAAATCCTACCGAGTGGTGAGCAAGCCTCTCACTCGGGGGCTTAGCTGCAGTCCAGTACTCGCCTAAGTTTGAAAAATCCTACCGAGTGGTGAGCAAGCCTCTCACTCGAGGGCTTAGTTGTAGTCCAGTACTCGCCTAAGTTTAAAAAATCCTACCAAGTGGTGAGCAACCCTCACACTCGGGGGCTTAGTTGCAGTCCAGTACTCGCCTAAGTTTGAAAAATCCTACCGAGTGGTGAACAACCCTCACACTCGGGGGCTTAGCTGCGGTCCAGTACTCGCCTAAGTTTGAAAATCCTACTGAGTGGTGAGCAATGCTCTCACTCAGAGGCTTAGCTGCAATCCAGCACTCGCCTAAGTTTGAAACACATCCCTATCCGCAAGGACGACGAGGTGCAGGTCGACTACAACCTTCTCTTTGGAGCTGCGCCACAAATACAACATGCGCTCCATCCTGATCCGCAAGGACGACGAGGTGATGGTCAACTGCGACCCTCTCATCAGAGTTGTGCCACAAGTACAACGTGCACTCCATCCCGATCCGCAAGGACGACGAGGTGCAGGTCGACTGTGATCTTCTCCTCAGAGCTGCGCCACGAGTACAACATGCGCTCCATCCTGATCCGCAAGGACGATGAGGTGCAGGTCGACTGTTACCTTCCCCTCAGAGCTGCAGCACAAGTTCAAAGACTACTCCGAGTGAAGAACAAGTTCCACTCAAAGGCAAACATAAGCATATTCAGAGATAAACCAAGTTCGGATAAATCTAATGGTTCCAGGCCACGGATTAAAGTACTCGAACATCAAGCCCGAAGGAGTTTAATGATTACATGATCACTCAGCATTCCGAGGCAAATAAAGGTGAAGCATAATGTTTTTTGATCACTCGTCAGGAGAAGGACTGGCTGGATCGCAGAAACTGTCAAGGTCTATGTTGTCTGCGATGCGAGTGGTGGCATCAAGGAAAGTATCCATGAAGGACTGGAAAGTGTGCTTTTTGGTGTTGGCAACCTTGAGCCCCGCTAGCTTGTCTTCTTTGACATCCTTGAAGTGCACTCGGACCAGTGACAGGGCGACATCAGTGCCGCAGCGAGCAGATGACTTCTTCCATTCTTGCACTCGGTCAGGTATTTGATTCAGTTGAGCCATCAGAGACTCGAAGTCTTGAGATAGTTCCGCCTGAGGCTATTGTTCAGCATCAACCCGAGTCATCGCCGCCTTCGGACGGACAAGATAAGCAACTGCACTGTCCATGCGGGATTCCAACCGCAGCACATTCATCACGACTTCATCTTTGACTGGACAATTTATGGGATCGAGATCCGGCTCGACCTGCCCAGTTTCTGCTTCAAAGTCCTGGCAAAGTTCTGCGCAGTCGAGTAAATAGTGAGTCGACAATATAGTAAGATCTATCAATCGACAGCAACAAGTCAGTCGAACAACAATACCTTCAAGCTTTAAGACCAGTTTTGCAGCAAGCTGGCCCAAATAAGATTCTAACTCGCCCTTCTTGGCCTTGAGGTTTCCAATCTCGTCAGTCAGCTTGTCCTTATCTTTCTTCAGTTGCTCGACCTCCTGATTGGCATCAAAGACAGCAATCTTCAGTTTGGAGTTCTCTTCTTCTAACTTGCCGACTGAAGCAAGCTTCTTGTCAGCAAGTGTCGTTTTCTCTTGCGCCTCCTTCTGGGCAGCAGCAAGATCCAGATCCTTATTCTCCAGAGCCTGCTTCATTTTCTCTAAAGAAACAACATTCTTCAGACGAGCTTGGAGTTGACGGTTTTCACTATGCACATCTGTTCGAGTGAAGTCACCCGGTTCAAAGTGACTAAAAACACATGGAAAAGTGCTAGCCGTAAGATGGACAGTTGACGATTGGTTACCTCCCATGGAAGCTACTTCATCACGAGCAATCTTGAGGTTCTTCTTGGCCAGTTCCAGATCAAGATTGAGGCTAATTTGCTGCTTGTTCAGTGTAGAAACTTGAGCCCCAGGATCACAAGATTTCTGCAGCCAACATATAAGACATACCAGTCGACAAAAACAAAAGAACATCACATTGAAAGTTACTCTAAGACTGCCACCGAATCAAACATTCAACGGTAGTCCCGGGGACTACACACAGTGGGTGCACTTAGCGTGCCCCCACTGGTTTGATTCAACACTCGGCATGGTCTGCCCAGCTCGAGTCGTAAAAGAAGGCGAAGAAAGTTGTTCTCAGACCATAGTCGACTGCCGACCACGGTCTCGGGGACTACACCCAGTGGCTGCACTCAGCATGCCCCCACTGGTTCAAAAACTCAATCGACTCAATCCAAGTCGACTCAAGTGGAAGACCTATACAACTTTAAGGCAGACAAACCCCAGTGGGTGATCGGATGAGAAATAAGATCAGTCAGAAATCAACTAACCTGGACATTGGTTTGTAGAGCAGCGCCGGCGTTGTAGGCCACCTGACTGGCCTCGTGCACCACTTTCATCTGCCCCATCACAAGATTCAACTAAAGAAGGGCTTCCTTGGCGGCACTCGATGGGTCGTCTGGAGTTTGACATGCAGTGAAAAGCGATGATGGCAGGGCAGTTGAAGCAGCCATTGGGTCTGATGCGTGGAGTTGTATTGGAGCAGCAGGGGTCTGAGCAGCCGGCCCTGATGGGCAACCAGTTGACAGCGGGATAGCGAAAGTGACATTGGTGCGAGCCAGATCTGTGGATCGCTTGACCGCCATCCCAGGCATCAGTGTCGACTGAGGAACCTGAACCTCAGGCGCTTTCCCGCTCGGTCCCTTTTCCCTCCTCCTCCTTTCCCTCAAAGGTACTTCTTCTTCATGGTCCAGAAGCACAACAACGTCTCATGGAGCTGCAACAGGCAGAAAAAATTAGAGATGCAACTGACGAACAATCCAATCGACCGAATAAATTCGAGTCGAGCAGACTTTCTAGCTTTGGAGGTAGCCGCGTCATCGGTTTCCTCATCATCTGCGACCTTGTCGATATCCATATCAGTCGCGGCAGAGGCTGGGCTAGAAAAGTTCACCATCCACTTGGTCAGAACAGAAGAATCAATCGGAGCAAGAAAACACGGAAAGAACATTTACCCAGAGGCAACAAGAACATCCATCTTAATCTTAGGCAAGGTCTTCGGAGCCTTTGAGGGGTTGATCTTGGGCTGCTTGGTGACTTTCTCCGCCAGCTCCGGATTTTAAGACCGAGCGCGCTTCTATGCTTGAGCACTCGGGGCCACAGCCTTGCCGCACCTGCCCGCTAGATCATGGTGCTGCTTGGATCGATGTTCTGAACGAGGCGGTGAGTCGGCTACCTCCTCGTCGTCTGATTCGTCGCTCTCATCTTCATCATCGTTGTCCGGCGACTCCCAATCACCACTCTCCTACGCGCTGTCCTCGCCCTCGTGATCATGCTCCAGAGCTTGTTCACCATTGGGCATCGAGTACATCTCTGTATAAATCTACAAGACAAGAAGTCGAGTGGAAATCAGTCGGATTAAAAAATAATCAGAAAAAGTACCCAAGTGTAATCGGTTGTAGCGGCCGAACCTTGTCTGGCTAATTACTGTTGCTGAAAGGACCAACTCTCCTGGCGCCCCTGGGGTTGTCCTTGTTTCCTGTAATACTCCTCAGCCATTGGGCAACTGTTTTGGCGACACCTCCTCTAGATGAACCCGAGCAGTGTCGCCGGCTCCGGAATACATCCACATAGAGTGGTCACGAGCCTGGAATGGTTGAATGCGCCGACTGAGGAATACCTCTAACAAATCCATGCCGGTGACGCCTTGATTGACCAGCTGGACCACCCTCTCAACCAACATGGTTGTCTCTGCCTTCTCCGCGGTGGTCACTTTCAATGGGGAGGGAGTCTGAACATGACCGAAGGAGAAAGGGGGAAGTCCAGTCGACTTGCCTGGGGTCGCGATGTCCTGGCAGTAGAACCAGGTCGGCTGCCAGCCTCTGACCGACTCAGGAAGAGTCGTCGAAGAGAAAGAGCTCCGCTTCCTCTTCTGGATACCCAGACCCCCACACATCTGGATAACGTGGATTTTCTCGTCCGTCGAATTTGCTTTCTTCACCATTTGGGAGCGGATGGTGAAAATGTGCTTGAAAAGACCCCAGTGCGGTCGACACCCCAAGAAATTCTCACACA
This sequence comes from Triticum aestivum, assembly GCF_018294505.1. Classification (NCBI taxonomy): domain Eukaryota; kingdom Viridiplantae; phylum Streptophyta; class Magnoliopsida; order Poales; family Poaceae; genus Triticum; species Triticum aestivum. The sequence continues at coordinate 506,907,287 of NC_057803.1, forward strand.
TGGACACGAACGCGGCAAGATATGTGATGGTGTTGGGAGAAAAATGATGAAGTTGGGCCCCGAAGAAATTAAAGAACCCCGGAAAAAAGGGTGCGGAGGAAGAGAGAAACCATGGTCGACATGGGTGGCGAGCAGAACACACTCACCCGGTCGCGGCTGCGGCTCCGTCTCCCCCTCTGGCAACCGTGCAGCTTTATGGACGATCAGCCCAGACTCAGCCAGCTCATCCAAATCTTCCTGCCGAATCGAGGATCGGATCCAATCACCCTGGATCCAACCCGACGGCAACCTCGACCGCGACGACGACCCCCGATTCGACTTCTTGCCTTTCAACGCCCCCGTAGCCTTCGCACGTTCCAGCGTCGTCGTCTTTTCCTTCCCTATGGTGGCGGAGCGGCGGTGTCGAGAGCAGAGGAGCCGGATGCGGTGGACAGATTGAGGGAGAAGAAGGAGAATGGACGCGCACAGTGCAAGCACCTCAGCCTCGTCACTTTTAAAGGCCCACTTCCGAGTGGCTGACGCGCGGGCCCGGGCGATCCTATCAAATCCCTCAACAGTCACGCGAGGGATACGTGGCGAAAAAGGTGGCGCAGAAATCGGAACGTTCCTGTTTATCCACCCCACTTACCACGGCGCGCTCCACCCCGCGCGCTTCCCCGAAATTTCGAATCCCATAAAATCCAGGATACACCGTAACCAATCGCGCCAAAGATTTAGCGTCAAAAACAACACTCGACAGATGACGTTATAAATCCAATCAGCAATTTCTGAATCGATCAAGGCGACTGAAACGAAGCTGAAGTTCCAACATAGACCTCCGTTCAAACATGGATAGTTGTGAAGCGTAAGGGTCGAAGCAAGATCAACTTCAACCTTCTTTTCACTCGGACCTCAATCCATTCGGGGCTAATGATGATGATATAGACCTGGGGTAGGGTCATAGGGCTGACCCATACGTCCTATCTAAGTTCACTGTCATAGAAGCAAAGAAGCTCAAGAGACCACATGGAGGGCCCAACAAAGGTGTCGAGTGCAATCCACTCGACCGATCAGCTACTGGGAGACCCCCTCCTTCCTAAAGTCGCTCGACCAATTGACCACTCGACCATACAAGAATCCACTCGACATATTGAAGACCAGGAGTCATCTGGAACGGCAATGGACGAGCGTTCACTCTGTAATCTTTAAGGCCATTAAGGCATTTAAGAATGGCGTTACCAGTAACGCCTCATCTTTATGTATATTGAACCCTGTGTAACGGAGGGGAGCTGGGGTCCTGACGCACTCTATATAAGCCACCCCCCTCCTCTGGGACAAGGGTTCGCACCCCCTGTAACACACACACATAATACAGTCGACCGCCTCCGGGCACCGAGACGTAGGGCTGTTACTTCCTCTGCGAAGGGCCTGAACTCGTAAAACTCATGTGTACAACTTCGCCATAGCTAGGATCTTGCCTCCTCATACCTACCCCCCCTCCCATTCTACTGTCAGTCTTAGATCCACGACACCTGGCGTCTGGGTCCAGACGCCGGGAACCCTGGCGTCTGGTCCTGGTGTCCGAGAAGGACTCTTGACTTTCGGGTGAAACCGACTTTGTGTAGGCTTTTACTCCAAGTTTCTACCCCATGGCTCAACATATAAATAGAGGGGCAGGGCTAGCACCCAAGACATATCAAGAATCACCAAGCCGTGTGCCGGCAACCCCGTCCCCTCTAGTTTATCCTCCGGCATAGTTTCCGTTATGCTTGGTGAAGCCCTGCGGAGATTGTTCTTCACCAACACCGTCACCACGCTGTCATGCTGCCGGAACTCATCTACTACTTTCAAGAAAGCAAGGACGTCATCGAGCTGAACGTGTGTTGAACGTGGAGGTGCCGTATGTTCGGTACTTGATTGGGACGGATCGTGGATGTGTACGACTACATCAACCGCGTTGATAAACGCTTCCGCTTTGCGATCTTCAAGGGTATGAAGATTCGCTGCCCTCTTGTTGCTATGCAACTCCTAGATAGATCTTGCATGATCGTAGGAATTTTTTTTGAAATACTGCGTTCCCCAACATGATCATTATATAGGCATCACGTCCAAGATTAGTAGACCGACTCATGCCTTCATCTACTACTATTACTCCACACATTGACAACTATCCAGCATGCATCTAGTGTATTAAGTTCATGGAGAAACAGAGTAATGCAATAAGAACAATGACATGATGTAGACAAGATCTATCTATGTAGAGATAGACCTGATCGTTTTATCCTTAGTAGCAACGATACAGACGTTTCGTTTCCATTTCTGTCACTGGGATCAAGCACCGTAAGATCGAACCCACTACAAAGCACCTCTTCCCATTGCAAGATAAATAGATCAAGTTGGCCAAACAAAACCCAAATATCGGAGAATAAATATGAGGCTATAAGACATCATGCATATAAGAGATCAAATAAACTCAAATAACTTTCATGGATATAAAAACATAGATCTGGTCATAAACTCAAAGTTCATCGATCCCAACAAACACACCGCAAAAGAGTTACATCATATGGGTCTCCAAGAGACCATTGTATTGAGAATCAAGAAAGAGAGATGAAGCCATCTAGCTACTCACTACAGACCCGAAGGTCTACAAAGAGCTACTCATGCATCATCGGAGAGGCACTAATGGAGGTGGTGAACCCCATCCGAGATGGTGTCTAGATTAGATCTGGTGGTTCTGGACTCTGCGGCGGCTGGATGAATATTTCGTCGATGCCTTTAGGGTTTCTGGAATATTGGGGTATTTATAGAGCAAAGAGGTGGTCCGGGGGGCACCCGAGGTGGGCACAACCCACCAGGGCGCGCCTCGGCCTCCTGGCGCGCCCTGGTGGGTTGTGCCCCCCTCGGGGCCCCCCCCAGGCGCAGCCAGGGCCCGTTGTGTTCCTTCTGGCCCATAAAAATTCTCCATAAAGTTTCGGGGTGTTTGGACTCCGTCTGATATTGATTTTCTGTGATGTAAAAAACATGGAAAAAACAGCAACTGGCACTTGGCACTATGTCAATAGGTTAGTACCAAAAAATGATATAATATGACTATAAAATGATTATAAAACATCCAAGATTGATAATATAACAACATGGAACAATCAAAAATTATAGATACATTGGAGACGTATCCGGGGAACCTAAAACTTTTTCAAAAATAGAAGTGAAAGTAAGAAAGACGAGCACCGTTGAAGTGGGGGAGCTCCTTGAACTTTGTTCATGCCCATGGAAACTTTGCAAATATTGAATTACAGAAACTTTTCAACAAAAATAATTATCCCCTTATACAAATCCATTGTATTATAAAAATAATGTGCCAAGATTTACCTTTAGGATGATTAGATTGCTTGTTTGGTGTGTGTAGTGTAAAAATAGAAACTTTGGTTGTAGTGCGTGAATTTACATGTTTTACTGGAATGTCAAAAAAAATTGATTTATTTTACACAACACTCTTATGCATTTTTTTTATTTTGTACTAATTTTTCAGAATTTTTGTAGTTACAAAGGTATGGCTAATGTTCAGATTACTACCGAACTGTCTTGCTTAAGATAGATTCTGTTTTTGATGCATTGTTTTGCTAGTTTTGATGAAACTATCAATTTTACCGGTGGTACAATCCATGGAGAAGTTATAATACAATACCTACATTGAAAAAACAAAATATGAATGGGTTTGCAACATGACTTAAAGTGGTGATTTGTTTTATTATACTAACGGATCTCACGAGGGTTTTGTTAAGTTTTGTGTGATTGAAGTTTTCCAGTTTTGGGTGAGATCACGATGGATGAAGGAATAAGGAGTGGAAGGAGCCTAAGCTTGGGGATGTACGAGGTGCTCTACTTAAAGAGGGGATGCCCATATACTTTTGGAGCCTACACGTCAGAAGTATGGGGATATTCAAGGACTCCCATGCAACTAAGCTTGGGGATGCCCCGCAAGTCATCCCCTCTTTCTTCTAATGACCATCGGTAATTTTGCTTGGAGCTATATTTTTATTCGTCGCATGATATGCGTAAATTATTGGAGCGTCTTTTGTGTTTATTTTTTCCTTTTCCTTTTATGCACCATGCTGGTATGAGATAGTCCTTGGTTGATTTATAGAATGCTCTTTGCACTTCACTTATATCTTTTGAGTATGGCTTTATAGAATGCTTCGTGTGCTTCACTTATATCTTTTGAAGTTTGGATTTCCTGTTTGTCTACACATAAAAAACCGCCATTTGTAGAATGCTATTTTGCTTCACTTATATTTGTTAGAGCATGGGCATATCTTTTGTAGAAAGAATTGAACTCTCATGCTTCGCTTATATCTACTTAGAGAGTTGACAGGAACTGGTCATTCACATGGTTAGTCATAAAATCCTATATAAAACTTGTAGATCACTGAATATGATATGTTTGATTCCTTGCAATAGTTTTGCGATATAAAGATGGTGATATTAGAGTCATGCTAGTGAGTAATTGTGGATTGGTAGAAATACTTGTGTTAAGGTTTGTGATTCCCGAAGCATGCACGTATGGTGAACCATTATGTGATGAAGTCGGAGCATGATTTAATTTTTTATCGTCTTCCTTATGAGTGGCGGTTGGGGACGAGCGATGGTCTTTTCCTACCAATCTACCCCCCTAGGGGCATGCGTATTAGTACTTTGCTTCGATTACTAATAAATTTTTGCAATAAGTATGTGAGTTCTTTATGACTAATGTTGAGTCCATGGATTATACACACTCTCACCCTTCCATCATTGCTAGCCTCTTTGGTGCCGTGCATTGCCCTTTCTCACCTCGGGAGTTGGTGCAAACTTCGTGGTGCATCTAAACCCCATGATAAGATACGCTCTATCACACATAAGCCTCATTATATCTTCCTCAAAACAACCACCATACCTACCTATTATGGCATTTCCATAGCCATTCCGAGATATATTGCCATGCAACTTCCATCATCATCATATACATGACTTGAGAAATCATTGTCATATTGCTTTGCATGATCGTAAGATAGCTAGCATGATATTTTCATGGCTTGTCCGTTTTTTGATATCTTTGCTATGCTAGAACATTGCACATCCTGGTACACTGCTAGAGGCATTCATATAGAGTCATACTTTGTTCTAAATATCGAGTTGTAATATTGAGTTGTAAGTAAATAAAAGTGTGATGATCATCATTATTAGAGCATTGTCCAAGTGAGGAAAGTATGATGAAGACTATGATCCCCCCACAAGTCGGGATGACACTCCAGACTTAAATAAATAAAAGAGGCCAAAGAGCCCAAAAAAAGAGGCTAAAGAGCCCAAAACAAAAAAATTGATGAGAGAAAAATAGAGAAGGGGCAATGCTACTATCCTTTTACCATACTTGTGCTTCAGAGTAGCACCATGTTCTTTATATAGAGAGTCTCTTGAATTATCACTTCCATATACTAGTGGGAATTTTCATTATAGAAATTGGCTTGTATATTCCGATGATGGGCTTCCTCAAATGCCCGAGGTCTTCATGAGCAAGCAAGTTGGATGCACACCCACTTAGTTTTAGTTTGGGCTTTCATACCCTTATAGCTCTTAGTGCATCCGTTGCATGGCAATCCCTACTCCTCGCATTGACATCAATTGATGGTCATCTCCATAGCCCGTTGATTAGCCGTGTCGATGTGAGACTTTCTCCATTTTTGTCTTCTCCACACAACCTCCAACATCATATTCTATTCCACCCATAGTGCTATATCCATGGCTCACGCTCATGTATTGCATGAAAGTTCAAAAGGATTGAGAACATTAAAAGTATGACACAATTGCTTGGCTTGTCATCGGGGTTGTGCATGATGAAATACTTTATGTGATGAAGATGGAGCATAGCCAGACTATATGATTTTGTAGGGATAACTTTCTTTGGCCATGTTATTTTGAGAAAACATGATTTCTTTATTAGTATGCTTGAAGTATTATTGTCTTAATGTCAAATGATAGACTATTGCTTTGAATCACTCATGTCTTAATATTCATGCCATGATTATATTATATGATCAAGATTATGTTAGGTAGCATTCCACATCAAAAATTATCTTTTTTATCATTTACCTACGCGAGGACGAGCAGGAATTAAGCTTGGGGATGCCGATACATCTCCATCGTATCTATAATTTTTTTATTGTTTCATGCCAATATTCTACAACTTTCATATACTTTTGGCAACTGTTTATGCTATTTTGGAGACTAACATATTTATCCAGTGCCCAGTGCCAGTTCCTGTTTGTTGCATATTTTTTTCGCAGAATATCCATACCAAACGAAGTCCAAACGCGATAAAAACTTACGGAGATTTTTTAGAATACATGCAATTTTTGGGAATTGGAATCAACGCGAGACGATGCCTGAGAGGCCCACAAGCCCTGGAGGTGCGCCCCCCTACCCAGGGCGCGGCCAGGGGGCTTCGTGGCCACCCCATAAGGTGGTTAGTGCCCTTATTTCGCCGCAAGAAAGCTAATATCTGGATAAAATCGTGTTAAATTTTCAGCCCAATCGGAGTTACGGATCTCCGGAAATTTAAGAAATGGTGAAAGGTCAGAATCTGAAAACGCAGAAACAGAAGAAAACAGAGAGAGATCCAATCTCGGAGGGGCTCCCGCCCCTCCGCTGCCATGGATTCCATGTACCAGAGGGAAAACCCTCCTCCCATCTAGGGGGAGGCCAAGGAAGAAGAAGAAGGTGGGGGCTCTCTCCCCCTCTCTCCCGGTGGCGCTGGAACGCCGCCGGGGCCATCATCGTGACGACGATCTACACCAACAACTGCGCCACCATCATTACCAACTCTCTCACCCTCTATGCAGCGGTGTAACACCTCTTCTCGCCGATGTAATCTCTACTTAAACATGGTGCTCAACATTATATATTATTTCCCAATGATGTATGACTACCCTATGATGTTTGAGTAGATCTGTTTTGTCCTATGGGTTGATTGGTGATCATGATTGATTCAAGTTGTATGTTTTATTATTGGTGCTGTCCTATGGTGCTCTCCGTGTCGCGCAAGTGTGAGGGATCCCCGCTGTAGGGTTTGCAATATGTTCATGATTCGCTTATGGTGGGTGGTGTGAGTGACAGAAGCACAGACCCGAGTAAGTAGGTTGTTTGCGTATGGGAGTAAAGAGGACTTGATACTTTAATGCTATGGTTGGGTTTTACCTTAATGATCTTTAGTAGTTGCGGATGCTTGCTAGAGTTCCAATCATAAGTGCATATGATACAGGTAGAGAAAATACGTTAGCTTATGCCTCTCCTCATATAAAATTGCAATAGTGATTACCGGTCTAGTTATCGATTGCCTAGGGACAAATAACTTTCTTGTGACAAAAAACTCTCTACTAAAACTAACTTAGTTGTTTATTTATCTAAACAGCCCCTAGTTTTTATTTACATGCACTTTATTATCTTGCAAATCTATCCTACAACACCTACAAAGTACTTCTAGTTTCATACTTGTTCTAGGTAAAGCGAACATTAAGCGTGCATAGAGTTGTATCGATGGTCGATAGAACTTGAGAGAATATTTGTTCTACCTTTAGCTTCTTGTTGGGTTTGACACTCTTACTTATTGAAAGAAACTACAACTGATCCCCTATACTTGTGGGTTATCAGTATGCCTTATCTCTTTGTTTTTGTCTGGATCCTGCCTTATCCTCCCATAAGTTTGATGGATCAAACAACGTCAAAATATATGAACTATGCCAAGATTTAGAGTCAATCCTATTATATCCTCTCAGGCTCTTGAAGGTGGCATATTTCATAAATAATGATTTTATGCCCAAGGTGAGTTTGAACTCTTAATTGTACGTTTGAATATGTGTGACGAACATGTGGTAGTACCATTTTGATGTTTGGCTTTTATCACACACATTTTTATCGTTGTAATATCAACAATCTAACATATAAAGCCTCCTAGAGGGGTAGTCACAACGAAGGCCTCGAGCGCACGGTACCACGGGAGAGAAAAAAGACCACCGCACCGCGCCGCGCGTGGGGGGTGCAGCGCACCACGCGAAGGAAAAAAACCACCGCGCCGTGGTGAGCCCCGCGCCCGTCCGCTTTCTCCTCTACCCCCTCGTTTCCAACCCTAAAATCTTTTCCCCCTACATCCGCTCATCCCCTCCACTCCCTCGACAATGGTGGCGGCGGCCCCCTCTGGTGGCGGAGGAGGAGGGGGGAGATGGTGGCGCGGCGGCGACCTTCCCCCCTCGTCATCCTGGATCCCACCGGACCCGAGGCGTGCGGGCGCGGCGGCGACCTGCAAGGGAAGGGCGACACTCGAATCGATCCAGCGCCATGGATCGTTCCCTGCGGGAGAAAGAGAAAATGAGGGAGAGAGAAGGAAGGAGAGGAAGGAGAAAGAGAGAGGAAAGAGGAGAGGGAGGTGCAGCGTTGACCGACGGCTCGCGCGGTGGTGCGGAGGACGGCGGCCTCAGCGGGTGTGCGACGACAGGAGGTTCCCAAGCCAGCTCGGGCCGCTGCTACCTCTTCCTCGCCGCCCAACAGGTCGCCGTGCTGGGGGAGCAGGGTAGCATCGGGTCCACAGGCTGGGGTGGAGGCCTTCCCAACTCAGACTGCGCGTCCTCCTCTTTGCCGCGTCATCACCCTGGTCAGCTGAGCACCAACCCGACGGCTCCAGCATCCGATGCCAACACAACGAGGTGAGCTTCACCAAATACTCTCTCTTTCTCTCTCTCTCTCTCTCTCTCTCTACCTATCTCTTCATGCAGCCTCCTCCCTCTCTGTAATCTTTCGAGATTGATTTTGTTTCCAGGTTATACTCCAATCAAACATGTGAATATTTACCAGAGTGCTTCAAGATCGATTTGATGATCCACTACCGCTCTGCTGTTGGGACTAATTTGGATGGGAATGGTGATTTGATGGTTGATTATGATTACCTGGTTCTTGCTCTTGGAGTTACTGTGAATACATTCAACACTCCTGGTGTGATGGAGCATTGCCACTTTCTGAAGGTAAAATCCTGATTGGCATTGTTTGTCTCTTTACTGTTCTGCTATTTCTCATGTTTAAATCCTGAGATGTAAGTTACAGTTTAATTTCCTGCAAACTCTTGAGATATATGGTATTTGTACCGTGCAGTATTAGTCATATCTTGTGCTTACAGCCTCACATTGTAAATGTCAGGTAGTGGAGGATGCCCAAAAGATTCGGAAGAGCGTGATAGACTGCTTTGAAAAGGCGTCACTTCCTAACCTCAGTGAAGAGGAGAAAAGGAAGATCCTTCACTTTGTGATTATCGGTGGTGGACCTACTGGGGTTGAATTTGCTGTGGAGTTGCATGATTTTCTTGTCGAAGATCTGGTGAAGCTATATCCTGCAATTGAAGAAAACTCTCAACTCCTACTTGCGCTCCGCCTCTTCCTCCTTTTCATCGCTCAATAGGAGGCAGCTCATCTGGCCGTGCAGCAGACCACGTCCTGAGCGGGTCGGTGACGGCGGTTGCAGCTGGTGCACGATGGCGATTCCAACGACAACAGGAATCTGCAACTTGTTAGACTTCTTTGCAACCCCAACAAGGCCCTCATCTGCTTTGTCTACATATATGCATGATTTCTATGATTGGAATCAGATAGCACTAACTATGTGTCAGACTGCTAATATTTATTTGCTTGATGATCCTTGAAGCGCACTCTACGCTCATACATGATCCCACATATTCTAGGTATAATGATACTATCTTTAGTGTTCTGTTCACGGGAATTTGACAAGTCACTGCTTAAGATTTCTTAACTTTTGTACAGATGCTTTCTTGAGGCTTTGGCTAAAAATCTGTGGTGTACGTCACTCATCAGGTTGAGTTTTTACCAGTTGCTGATCTTATTATTCTGGTTATATTGTCATGAGTAAAAAAAATAGTGCACTTCTTTTTGAGGAATCTTCATGCATATTTGTTGCATCCTTACAAAGTAATTGTACTTTAGGTAACTCTGACGGGCTAATGCCTTAAGCTGGGACATACAACAAAATACTTATTTTATGGGAGGAGTTTATGGAACTGGGTAGTGCTCATCAGGATGCTCTTGCAGCAATTGACACAATCGATGTGGCTAATGGAGCCAGTGAGTAACCTTGCCACCCTTCAGTATGGTCAGTTTTAATATATACTACAATTTCTGTATGCAAGAGTGACCTTCTACTGTTCTAAATGTAGTGTTCCGTTTAAAAAGAAATTCCATGCGAAGATTTAATGTGTACGATCGAACTATCTTTAGTTTATCAAGGTACTCTTTCTAATATTTTACTGTAATAGCAGGTTTTAGCCAATATTTAGTATTGAGGTGTTGATGACAGCAAATACTATCCTGCTTGTCTGTTTTCTAGACGTGTTTCTATATGCTTTTCAGTTGTTAGTTGTGATACTTTTTATTGTCTTTCGAAATTAAGATGTGCTCTGTATATGTGATGATACTATATACTTTCTATAGTTATTGAACTATATACCATTTTTTTATTTATGCTTATGGAGTGCTTAGTTAATTGCTTGCAAGTAGATTTTATAGATACCAATAGAAATAATAACTTGGGATTTATTTCTGTTCAACCTCTGTGATCTAGATGAGCAAAGCAACAACTTTGGCTTTATTTCTTTGTGATGTAGATGAGCAAAACAGTAACTTGGATTTTAATTCTGTTCTCTATGATGTAGATTAGCAAGATTTTTAACCAACAAAGTAATTTATTTTAGTATGGTTTTGTCACTATGATTGGTAATATGAAGTTTATTTATTCTAGGTTCCTATCTTTAGACAGTCACATCCACGTTCGTACTTTTAGAATAGTTGTTGCAACGGGGAAGAGCATTTCTGCAATAGCAAGATATCAGGACCCAATGGGCATAGGCCGAACCAACCACCATCACTATTGCTTCAGGATTAGATAGCCAACTTCCACTCATGAGGTGAGTTTGCTTACTCTACTTTCAGTGTACTGTGCAGATATGTTGGTTAGAAATTTTGCTATGTGCCTGTCAAGTTGATTAGATATGAAAAATATGCTCTATAATACCCACATAATACTTGTTTAAATTGGCTTTTCCCTGGTTCATCAGTGCACACATGAAACCGGTAATAAGAAGAGAATCACCTGATTTTTTTATAGTCTATTTTAGTAAGCATGTTCATAATATTAGGATAGTTTAATTTGAGAACAATTGGCTGGAGGAACGATGTAATTTGATACTCTGTTATGTTGATCTCCAGAGAAATTTGGTTTTTGGTTTTTCATTGATGTACGTTAATCTGTTGTGAATCTTGTTTGCTTGCACCAATTATATGGGTAACAATTAGAGGGGAACTTTTGGAACTCATACATTCTATTTCAGTTAATGTTCAAAGCAACTTTCCTGTGTGAATCTGATAATCTCACTGAAACCTGTGTTTCATTGTGTATATTCAGCCTGTCGAGTCAAGTTTCAGACTGATCATGTATCCCCTTGATATTCACTGGATGGAATCCCCTGTTTTACTCAAACTGAACCTTCTACAAACATCGGAAAAGCAACAGTAGTAAAGATGGACAGAAATTCCAAAAATAAGGTTAGTTCTTTTTTGTTCTGTATCATTCTCTTTACCGTTCCTTTTGGTACTATACTCCAAAAAAGAGGCAATCGGAAATATTTAGGTCCACTGAAAAGTAATTCTGGAGCTCGCAGAGTTCTCATTTTTCAGATTTGCAGTAGTATTCGCTTTTGGTTTACATGATATTGGTTGTATCTCCCTGACAACTGCTCTTCGGTTGGTGTAGGTGTTTTTTATGGATGTAGCTGGTTGCGATGAAGCTAAACAAGAAATAATGCTATCACTTATTACCTTTGTCCTTCAAATTTGAGTATAGTCCTGCGAAATAATGAATATTTGTGTCTCATTGCTCCAGCATGGTCAATAAAGATATGTTGACCCAGGAAATGTGGGTTTATCATAGGTCCTACTGTATACGTTGATATATGAAATATGACATTTCCGGTTATATGCTATCACTTATTACCTCTGTCCTTTGCATTGAGTATAGGCCTGTGAAATAATGGTGTATTTGTGTGTTGATTCGTCTGTTTTCCTTCATGTTCTGGTTCTAAGGTACCAGGACAGACCCAGAGTTATTTGTAAAAAAGTGCTTTCCAATGTACCAATATTTTGTATCCTTTCTAATGCTTAAAAAAGAGGCGAATAATTCTTTTAGAATATGTAATATCCGACATGTGTAACGCACCTTAAGAGACTACTAAGTTATCCTGTATAATTGGCACGCCCTACTTTTGTAGTAATAAATATATCATGTGCTGCTCCATACAGGTGATACATTGCATTTACCATAGTATTTGATTACATATGATAACATAAAATCTGTTTTTTCCTTAGCGGTTCGGCACACTTAGTGCATAGAAACAGAGTACAGGCAAATTGATTAGATGCATTAGTTAAGAACACTTATTTTTTTTTGGAAAGCTTCATCATGACATCGATATTGGTTTCGCCTTACTGCCACTCAGAGGTTGGATGGAGCATCGAGGATTTCAGGCTTGGGGTGGCCACGTGTTGCAGGATAGCAGGAAGAGTTGGATGTGTTCTGCAGAGACCAGGTGATCAATGTCGTTGCCGCCAGGTACCTGAAGTACAACACTTCTAAATTTGGTCATTTATTTATCCTCATAGCTGGTTCAAAAGCAGAAGTGGCAGTATAGTGTGCATGCCGTATTGACCTGTTCATGCCAATGGCAGAAGTATCTGATTCATCCGACCTAATTCAAGTTAACTTGAGTGCAGCAGAAGCTGGTTCTGAATAAAAAGTTTTACTTCTGAAGCAGAAGCAGAAGCTGGTGAACTTGGATGTGTTCAGAAGCAGAAGCTGGTTCTATGTCATGAATAAAAAGTTTTACTTCTGAACTTGGATGTGTTCAAATATAAAAAGTTTTACTTCTGAATAAAAAGTTTTAACTTGGATGTGTTCAGAAGAAGAAGCTGGTTTTGAATAAAAAGTTTTACTTCTGAAGCAGAAGTGGCAGTATAGTGTGCATGCCGTATTGACCTGTTCATGCCAATGGCAGAAGTATCTGATTCATCCGACCTAATTCAAGTTAACTTGAGTGCAGCAGTAGATAAACATTCACAAATTCTACTCCAAATGGACAGTAATAGTAGTACGTGGGTAGTGTAAAATGTGTTTTTGTTAGTTCAGTGAAAATTAGAGATCAACCTGATGGTACTTCATTTTTATTCTAATCTGCCAAATGCTATTAAGGAAATGAAGTTTCTTCCTCGATCAAGTTATCAGTCCTTGGTTCACTCTTGCCCTTTGCGCTGGATGAGACGGGGAGGAGGAGGAGGAGGAGAGTGTGGGGGCATCTGGAGAGGAGCAAGGGGTGAGAAGTAGCAAGAGGTTCCTTAATAGCATTTGGCAGATTAGAATAAAATTGAAGTACCATCAGGTTGATCTCTAATTTTCACTGAACTAACAAAAACACATTTGCTCCACATTTCCCTTTGCGCTGTCAGTGAAAATGTTATACGTCTTAGCTACCTCTGCTCGCTTTCGATGTTCAGTTCACTACTTTACTGCTCTTTCCTTAATTTCGAGAGGACACAGGAGAGGGAGCTACAATGGCAGGAGAAGAATGCAACGAGGTGCGGTCTTCTGTTCGATGCCAAGGGCCTGTCCGGCAGTGATTTCCTCGGTGAGTACTCCACTACACGCCTTCCGTCGAATCCGGAGAAGAACATTTATCACCACCACCATGCATGTTCTTGGCTTGGCTTGGGGTTCGTCTGCTAATGGAGATTGATCTGATTTTACCTGTACTTGCAGGGATGATCTAGATGATATAACAAAAGGATTATATATGCATTTGTGTGCTTCAGAAAAGGTTACTGCTACATTCAACTTTTCACCAGAAATGATTCGTATATCCTGAAGATGTTGCTAGCGTCTTGAAGGATTACTTATATTTGCTCCCTAATTTCCTGGATTATACGAAGTGAGTTGGATCATCGAGGGTTGGCGAAACTGATATTCAAATTTGTTTTGTTCTTTAGACCAGACATTAGCCCTTTCTCTCTATTTAACATATTTCAAGTTCTCATGTTACATTATACTCCCTCCGTCCCATAATGTAAGACGTTTTTTGACACTAATGTAGTGTAAAAAAAGTCTTACATTATGGGACGGAGGGAGTAGTAAATATTCAATTCACTTCTATTTTGTAGACAGGTCATTAGCCTTTTCTCTCTATTTAACACATTTCAAGTTCTCATGTTACATCAAAAGTACGCTGGTTAGGATGTTTGCAACATGCCGTGTGTTGTAATCTTTGTCCACTGTACATGCACATATTAAATACTTTCATTAGTACTTTTACATATTTCAAGTTCTCATTGTTCAGTTTGTTGGTTTAATAGAGAATGTTCCTGATCCTTACTTTCATAGGTACATTTAGAAGTCACAATAGAGAAGGTTCGTAGCCTTGGCTCCAAAGCTTCAAGCTCTTATAGAAATTAGAACTGAGGGCCTTTTAAAATGAGTCCTGCATAATAGTGTTGTTCAGTAGGATGGAGAATTTTTGTTTGTCTGATCGGCTATCCTTGGTGCTGATTTACGTACTGATTTCATCATCATATGACTACAATAAAGAAGTTGTGTGTATAAATATTTCTAACTGTTGATACTTTGCATCAGTGATTTCAATTCTGTTGGCCCTCCTTAACATTGCTTGGGAAAGTGAGGCTTAAAAGTTTCAACCCTGTGCAATGTGCTTCTTGGGTGTGGGTTTGTGTCTGACTAATTAACGGTTCTGTTAATACTGATATGTCCTTGTACATTATATGGGTATTGCATCGCTTGTACTTATAGTAAGTGGAAATTTTTCTCATATGTTTCAATATGTCCCCGAATAATATTAATGTACACTCTTTCAATACATGGCTTACCCTTGGCCTTTACGCCATTGGCGCAACTGGTCATCTAGTAGTAATAAAGATGAAAGTTGGGACAAACAAAAAAATTGCATTTGGATTTTATTGGTTTGTATTGCATTTATTATATTTTCTTAGATTGTAGTTTAACTAAAATATTCTCAACATGTAAATATGATAGAATCCATAAAAAAATGTCCTTGTCATTTTTATGGGCAAAGCTCAAAAATATTCTATTACAATTATATAAGCCAAAATCATGTTATCAGTCTCTTTTCAAGAACCTTAACCCAATTTGAATTAAATGAAAAATCTTTGAAAAAATATGAATAATCGCCATGGTCTATAATATAGTATACACCCGTCAAAAATAAATATTTGAAAAGTATCTAAGTATTTGTTCAATCCCTTTTGAAGAAAAAATAGAAATGGTAAAACTGTTATCACACTTTTTTGTAACTAAAAATCCTCCCAAATGTACCAAAACTTGGTTTCCTTATATTTATGATCTGCACAAGTGAAATAAAACTATCATATACAACTTTTCAAAACTAAATAACAAACACAGTTTTGGACACATTTAAACTTTGAATATATGCCTAGTAAAAACTAAAAAATGTTCTAAAAAAGTAAAATAATTCCTGGAGGTGCTCCAAGGGGTGCTATGGTGAATATGACTAGGGTGTGCATGCTCTTTGAGGGTTTTTCACCACCCCAAATTTAGAAAGATAAGTGAAAACTCTATGGCATGCTTGCTCTTTTCTAAACTCCTTTTGTTTATTGACATCCACATCATTGGATCAATTGGTCAAAGCATATTATGAAACTTGCTTATGTGCATTAAATGTTTGTCTATGACATTTTGCTTTATAAATATATATTGCTAGTTGGTAATTTTGACATCACACTTTTCAGAAGTGCATGATTAGGACTAATTTGTGAGTGTTCTTAAATCTTGCAACACTTTAGATGGTATGGCTAAGTATATTTTTCTTTTGAGTAAATGAAAAACTCATGTAGAATCTGGTATATTTATATCCACTCATAGTTGGTATGGCTAAGTATATTTACATCCGCTCATAGTTGATCATTTGAGAATAGAAAATAGAAATATTATTCAACTTAGTATTAACCAATCATGTCTACATTTAGGATCTGAAATGTTTCTCTAATCCTCTGCCACCGCTTTGTTAAGATTTCGGAAAAGATGCGGCTGTGCCGCCATATAGGTACACCCCTTATCCTAACCATCCATTTTTTCATCAAAGTTCGTGCTTGCATTTTTTTTTTGTTTCTTCCAAATAAGAAAACATTTGAACTTGAAACTTTGTAGGTCAACATCACACAAGTACTATCATGCGCACAATCTTTTTGGGTTTTATTGGCATAACAAAAAATGATAAAACTTACTATAAATTTGTATTATAATTTTTTATGTTGCGGCAAAAAAATTGGAAACAATTTATGCACCGAGTGGCACTTGTGTGTCGCTGACCTGCAAAATTTCTGGTTAAATGTTTTTTTAGATAAAAGACGTCAGCCCAACTTTATATTAATAATAAAGCCACCAAGGTTAAATGGACCTGCCAATTTCTTCCTCTAACCTTCCGCTGCTCATTGGGGTTGACTTCATTCTCTTTTTCAAGGTTAAACGTTCATTGTTTGTAAGATACGGAAAAGATAAATCTGTATACAAAGACAGCACGGATCTTGATACAAAACTGGACGGCCTGGATAGAAGGTGTAGATACATGGTAGCATAAAAAATATGATTTCTAAAAAGGATTTTAAATGGTGCCCTGTATTGGCAAGCTAAAAACAATACTGTATTTCTCAATGAATGGGGTGTGAGCGATAACTCACTGTACTAATTTACTTTCTTCAACTCTCACCAGTTGTAAAGAGGATTACCCTTCCACTTAACTCTGACAAGGTGCATGTTTTTAAATATATGATACTTTTTCCTCTGTAGTACCACACCGTGATGTTTCGAATCTTGTAAATTTTGCAATAATTTATTGAGGCCTTGAGGGTTCTGTTCATCAATTGATGCAGAGGCCTGGGGTGTAATCTCTTTTCTGATAAAAATTTAGTATGTTTACATCAGGAGCCTGAAATTAAAATGGATGACAGGTACAAACCAAAGGAACATTTCTTGATGTCAAAGCATATCAAGGTAGTCGAAATCAAATACCACAAGAAAGATAAAATGATCTGTCAATTTGTAAAGCTTCTCGGCAACCATGGAGTAACTCCTAAGCAAATTACAATCTGCTGGAGTAGTATATTATTTCAATAAAAAAATGACAAGACCAATACCTTGCATCCGCAATGGTGTACATTCATGGGTCGGCCACTGTTGCTGCGCAACAACTAAAGCTGCCATGCTACCTGCAGCTGCACCTATATTGTACTATAACAGAGAGGATATGTAACTTATGCGTGATTAACAAAGCCTTACAAATGCAAACTGGTCTACTAGACGGTTACATCATATCCGCTTGGCATATTTCAATAAAAAATGTCACTAGGCCAAAGCAGCAGAACATACATATTTATTCTAGCACCATTATTACATCCGATTTCAATATCAACCACAGGAGACGGCGCGCTCTGTGGCGCCCGGCTATAGTTACATAATCCGTAGGTGATTTTATCTCGGTCGGGTAGACATACTTTTTTTGCGGGGTGGTCGTGTTGACGTCGGTTAAGAGCAACTCTAGCAGATCCCCCAAAGTCTCAATCTGTAAAACGCGTTTGCATTTTCACAACGATCTCGTTTGCGGGTCGAAAATTAGCGCGTCCGAACAGAAATCATAAATGAAACTGCATAATTTGAAAAAACAGTTTCGCGGAAGAAATTGCACCCCATGGACGCGAGTAGTTCATCACGTACTACATATATTTTACATGATCAAACACTACAAACACTAATTTATACTACATACTACATCAGTACTAGTACTAGAGGGGTAGGGATCTCATGGCCGTGAGCTCGAGGCCATGGACGACGCCGTGGACGAGCTCAATCCTCCTCGCCGGAGCTGCAGAGGTCGATGTACTTCGCCCTCTGCTCCTCGCGGATGCGTCGCCACTCATCATCTTTCTCCTTGGCGGCGAGGTTGGCGGCGACCGTCTGCCGCCACTGGAGGTCTTCGAGCTCCTCGGCATGGCGCCGACGCTCCGCCTCCTCGCGCACGCTCCGCTCGGCAATGGCGGCCGCAACTGCGTCGATGTCGGCGACGAAGTCTTCCGACCAAACGAATCCGCGGCGGCCGAGCTTCTCGGGCTCCTCCTTGACGGGGACGAACTCGAAGTCGTCCGGCTCCTCCGTTCACTCCCTCTTCACGGGGAGAAGGCCCGCGCCGGAAGAGGAGGAGCTCCCGGCGTAGGAAGATCTCGCCGCGGAGTAGAAGGACGCGACAGAGGACGGGGTACGGCTGTGCCGATGGTCGTACTCCTCCGTCTCACGGACGCGGAAGCTCGCCGGCGGCGACAGGCCACGGTTGGTCCACTTCCTCGCCCCGGACGGCCGCTCGCGCTCGGGCGCTTCCGCCGCCGGATCTGCTGCCGGAGCCACGTCCGGAGCTTCACATGCGGCCCCACATGGCGGCTGGAGGCGGGAGGTGGTCGTCGGCGGCGAGAAATGTGGAGAAGGGGGTGGGGAATTGCGTGGCTCGGCTGCACCGGGGGATAGGGTTTCGACCCGCAAACGCGCCGCGGAACTGTAGATATAATGGTCGGGGCGTGCGGTTTGCGGGCCGCGACAAATTTTTTTACGGGACGAAAAAATGAGCCGAGCCCGCATACTCGTCGGAATTTTGCGGTTTCGTGTCTTTTGCGGGGTCTACTAGAGTTGCCCTAAGGCTACTGTATCTGTGTGTCCTATTTTTTTTTCTTTCCTTCTTTGGGAGTATGGCCAAACATGAGCCGCATACTGATTTGTGGCGGCGACCTAGTATGGGAGCAAATGTTATTTGCTGCTTTGTCCGGTTTTGCAGGATTGTTTCATGGATAGTACTATCCAATTTTCCCTAGGGTACTGTGGGTAGCATTGTCGTTCCATTTATTTTTGTTCTTTCTTTTTCTGTTTTTCTAGTTCTTTTCTATTTTTATCCTTTTCTTTTTCATCCACTTTTTCTTTTTCTTTTATTTTCCTAAAAGTCTCAAACAATTTTTAGAACTGCATAAACATTTTTCGAAGTGCATGAAGGCTTCTTTAAATGCATTTTTCAAAAAGTGTGAACATTTAAAAAAATGTGGGTAACTTATTCTCAAATGCAGGCAAACTTTCATAAAAATGTGTGAACATTTTTAAGAAGTATGTAAACAATTAAAAAATTGAATGAACATTTGTTAAAATGTGTGTGTGTTTATTACATAAACATTTTTTTAAACACATGAACATTTACTTAAAATACGTGAAAGTTCTTAAATTTATATGATCATTTTCTAAAACACATGAACACCTTTTGCAATTTAATGAATGCATAAACATTTTCAAGATACACGGTCATTTTTAAAAGTAATACGCGAACACTTTCTTAAAATAAATGAAGGTTTAATTTAAAGTTAAAATGCAATAAAAAAGAAATAAAATGGCTCATGTTGCTTCTGTTGCACATGTTACTTGGGATGCTTGGGATGCTTTTCGGTATACGAAATTATGCATGTTAGGTTGCATATGTTGTTGTCAACTTGTGTTGTCTGTCTGCTTGCTGAATTATCGTTCTTGTGTCTTCGTATATGAAGTGTATGTGTTGTGCTGGGTTCCAGGAGACCACGGTTCATGGCAGACATGCCATGAACAAGTGAACGATTAAAAGAATGACTTCTATAGAGGGTTTAAGGCTAGGGAGGAGGTAGAGGATGATTACTCCATGTTCATGCTCAAACATAAGAGAAAACTTGAAGTAGCCAATGGTGCAGGTCAGATAGGGTGGAATGGGTAACTTGATAATCTTCAGCTAGTTCGTCCTCACTGTTGTATTGTTGTTAACATGTGATCGTATTTGACATGCAAGAGAACCAATGTTAAGGGTGGTAGATAGTAAGCTCACTACAACAGGGTGCAAGGTAACCACATTAGGCTGAATAAGTGCTACCAAACCCAGCGGTTCACTTCAACTCGGCCCCGAATCCTGAAATGCGGGCAACCAAACGTTGGGCCTTTGTTGCTCCCATAATGCAACTTGCTGCTTTGTGGGCAACCAAACGCATTGCAGAACATGGATCAAAGCTTGTACTACCTCATTCGGACTAAACTGGGCCACAGATGCAAAGGGCAAAAATCGGTGTTGGTAACCAAACATACCCTTAAAGCATACTTCATTCTTGTTGTTCTTGATTTAATGTGAGTTAGATTTGGTTGGTACATCACCTCCATGCATCATGCATGGCACATCATATGCTGAATCACCTTGATAGTGCATCCATCAGAAAGCCTGCGTTGCCTCGTCTTGGGGCGGCTCGAGCGCACCTCAAACCCTAAGTGTTGCCTTCTCTCCTCTTCGTCATGTCGCCGCTAGTCAAAGCACATGCAGCTGACGGCGATGGCGGGGCTTCCTCTCGCAGCGGCCACTAGTCTGTTGGTGGTGGATCTCGGTAAGGCATCAACACTCGCTAGGCCTCAGGGTCATGGAGAATGGTAGATGGGATCGGCGCCAGGTGGGTGGCACGTTCGTGGAGCTGCATGGGCAGGCAAGTCACGACTAGATTTGCATCATCTCAGCCATATCCCCGGGCGCGGGCTACTGTTGCTCTGGGCTCCTTGGCGAAAGCCGGGTCATCGAGGAGGCCGTCCGGAAGTAGAGCTTGGCGGCGGCGGATCTCCGTCACCCATGCGCGATCGGAGGTCGGAATGGCTGGTACTGGAACCCTTTCCGGGTTCAAGTGCCAGCCGTTTGACACGTGCACATTTGGGTCAGAGCACTGGGTAAAGGAAATATGCCTTAGAGGCAATAATAAAGTTGTTATTTATATTTCCTTATATAATGATAAATGTTTATTATTCATGCGAGAATTGTATTAACCGAAAATTTAGTACACATGTGAATATATAGACAAATAGAATGTCCCTAGTATGCCTCTACTAAACAGGTCCGTCGAGAGGCATGTGCGAGCTGTGCACACGCACAAGGCCCCAAAAAACCAGGGCCCCCAAATCGTTCTGTCATTACTCATTATACCGAGTAGCAGGCCAGGCCATCGCCCATCGAAATAACACGAGAGAAAAAAGACCTGCCCGCTCTTCCGCCCTTATTCACGAGTCGCCCAGACGTCGGTCCGTCTCCCAGCCATCACGTCGACGTTTCATCTACGCGCCGCCTGCCCCTGTTCTACGCCTTCGTCTTCATCTGCAGATCTACCCGCATGACCTGCTTCCTCCGTTCGGCGTTCGGCTGTTCCGAGTCCCCACGACATGAACTTGGAAACCGTTAGGCCGATCCGAGCCGCCGATTGCTTGAACAGGCATGTTAATTAGAAGAGGCAAGGACGAGAAGCTCTCCGCCTCCTCATCTACTAGAAAGTCCAGACAACTGTTTTATGATCCACGCATGTACTAACAGTATTTATTATATTACGGAAGCAAACACATAAGAAGGCACATAAGAGATCACTAGAATTTTGTGATTCACGTGTATACCACTACCACGAGCCAGCAGATCAATTGTAAATTTGTGCTCTACTCACATACTGGTTTTTAGGCCTTTTAATTTTTTCTTGTCTATGTAATCTTTTCTTTTTTAACTTATGTAGTCTATTTTTTTATTTGCTCAGCGGTTTGATTGTTCATATAACTTTCCCGGTAGCTACTTGACATCTTGTTGACAATGTGCAGTAGAAGAATTTCTCACTGGATTAGTCTATCACATCACAATTCAGAGCAGTCGAGAGCGGATACATAGACGGATAGACCCGATGGATGATGCTTTTCAGTAGATCATGAGGTCTGTTTTTTATTTTATTTTTACTACTACTTTTACTCATTTAGCTATATAATTAAGTGAAATTATATTAGTTTTTTATTTATTTGATTTGCTAAAAAAAGAAGGGCCTCATTTTGCATTTCGTACCGAACCCCCAAATTTCTGAAGACGCCCTGCTACTAGACTAGCTCGTTAATGAAAGATGGTTAAGTTTCCTAGCCATAGAGATGTGTTGTCATTTGATGGACGGGATCACATCATTAGAGAATGATGTGATGGACTAGACTCATCCGTTAGCTTAGCACTATGATCGTTTAGTTTATTGCTATTGCTTTCTTCATAACTTATACATGTTCCTATGACTATGAGATTATGCAACTCCCGAATACCGGAGGAACACTTAGTGTGCTATCAAACGTCACAATGTAACTGGGTCATTTTAAAGATGCTCTACAGGTGTCTCCGATGGTGTTTGTTGAGTTGGCATAGATCGAGATTAGGATTTGTCACTCCAATTGTCGGAGAGGTATCTCTGGGTCCTCTCGGTAATGCACATCACTATGAGTCTTGCAAGCAATGTGACTAATGAGTTAGTTACCGGATGATGCATTACGGAACGAGTAAAGAGACTTGCCAGTGACGAGATTGAACTAGGTATGATGATAACGATGATCGAATCTCGGGCAAGTAACATACCGATGATAAAGGGAACAACGTATGTTGTTTTGCGGTTTGACCGACAAAGATCTTCATAGAATATGTAGGAACCAATATGAGCATCCAGGTTCCGCTATTGGTTATTGACCGGAGATGAGTCTCGGCCATGTCTACATAGTCCTCGAACCCGTAGGGTCCGCATGCTTAACGTTCGATGACGATATGTATTGTGAGTTATGTGATTTGATGTACCGAAGGTTGTTAGGAGTCCCGGGTGTAATCACGGACACGAAGAGAAGTCTCGAAATGGTTGAGACATAAAGATTGATATATTGTAAGGTTATGTTTGGACACCGAAAAGGTTTCAGATAGGTTCGGGCATTTTTCGGAGTACCGGGGGTTATCGGAACCCCCGGGAGGGTTAATGGGCCTTCCTGGGCCTTAGTGGAAGATACGAGGAGGCGGCCAGGTGGAGGCGCGCGCCCCCCAAGCCCAATCCAAATTGGGGGGAGGGGGCTTTCCTTCTCTCCATCTTCCTCTTTCCTTCCTCTCCTAGTTGGACTAGGAAAGGGGGAACCTACTCCTAGTAGGAGTAGGATTCCCCCCTTGGGGCGCGCCCCATGAGGCCGGCCGGCCCCCTCCTCCCCTCCTTTATATACGGGGGAGGGGGCACCCCATAGACACACAAAGTTGATTTCTTAGCCGTGTGCGGTGCCCCCTCCACAGATTTCCACCTCAGTCATATTGCCGCAGTGCTTAGGCGAAGCCCTGCGTCAGTAACTTCATCATCACCACCAACACGTCGCCGTGCTGATGTAACTCTCCCTCGGCCTCGGTTGGATCTAGATTTCGAGGGACGTCACCGAGCTGAAGTGTGCAGATCGCGGAGGTGCCGTGCATTCGGTACTTGATCGGTTGGATCGCGAAGACGTTCGACTACATCAACCGCATTACTTAACGCTTCCGCTTTCGGTCTACGAGGGTACGTAGACACACTCTCCCCTCTCGTTGCTATGCATCTCCTAGATAGATCTTGCGTGATCGTAGGAATTTTTTTGAATTACTGTGTTCCCCAACAGTGGCATCCGAGCCAGGTCTATGCGTAGATGTTATATGCACGAGTAGAACACGAAGGAGTTGTGGGTGTGGGTATATGCATATTGCTTGCTGTCACTAGTTGTTTCTTGATTCGGCGGTATTGTTGGATGAAGCGGCCCGGACCGACATTATATGACCGCATTCATGAGACTGGTTCTACCGACGTGCTTTGCACACAAGTGACCGGCGGGTGTCTATTTCTCCAACTTTAGTTGAATCGGATTCAATGAACAAGGTTCTTTCTAAAGATCAAAAAGCAATCACTATACCACGTTGTGGTTTTTATGCCGTAGGTAAGAACGGTTCTTGCTAAGCCCGTAGCAACCACGTAGAACTTGTAACAACAAAGTAGAGGACGTCTAACTTGTTTTTGCAGGGTATTTGTAATGTGATATGGTCAAGACGTGATTGTATAAATTGTTGTATGAGATGATTATGTTTTGTAACACAGTTATCGGCAACTGGCGGGAGCCATATGGTTGTCGCTTTATTGTATAAATTGCAATCGCCATGTAATTGCTTTACTTTATCACTAAGCGATAGCGATAGTCGCGGAAGCAATAGTTGCGAGATGACAACGATGCTACGATGGAGATCAAGGTGTCAAGCCGGTGACGATGGTGATCATGACGGTGCTTTGGAGATGGAGATCAAAGGCACAAGATGATGATGGCATATCATATCACTTATATTGATTGCATGTGATGTCTATCCTTTATGCGTCCTATTTTGCTTAGTACGGTGGTAGCATTATAAGATGATCTCTCACTAAATTTTAAGGTATAAGTGTTCTCCCTGAGTATGCACCGTTGCTACAGTTTGTCGTGCCGAGACACCATGTGATGGTCGGGTGTGATAAGCTCTACGTTCACATACAATGGGTGCAAGCCAGTTTTTCACAAGCAGAATACTCGGGTTAAACTTGGCAAGCCTAGCATATGCGGATATGGCCTCGGAACACTGAGACCGAAAGGTCGAGCGTGAATCATATAGTAGATATGATCAACATAGTGATGTTCACCATTGAAAACTACTTCATCTCACGTGATGATCGGACATGGTTTAGTTGATATGGATCACGTGATCATTTAGATGACTAGATGGATGTCTATCTAAGTGAGAATTCTTAAGTAATATGATTAATTGAACTTAAATTTATCATGAACTTAGTACCCAATAGTATTTTGCATATCTATGTTATTGTGGATAAATGGTCGTGTTGTTGTTCCCTTGAATTTTAATGTGTTCCTAGTGAAAGCTAAGTTGAAAGATGATGGTAGCAACTACTGATACGTCTCCAACGTATCTATAATTTTTGATTGTTCCATGCTATTATATTATCCATCTAGGATGTTTTATATGCATTTATATGCTATCTTATATGATTTTTGGGACTAACCTACTAACCTGGAGCCCAGTGCCCGTTTCTGTTTTTTCCTTATTTTTGAGTATTGCAGAAAAGGAAAACCAAACGGAGTCCAATTGACCTGAAAATTCATAGAGATAATTTTTGGACGAGAAGAAGCCCACAGAGTACCGGAGATGGGCCATAAGAGTCCCGAGGCACCCACGAGGGTGGGGGCGCCCTACCCCCCTGGGCGCACCCCCCTACCTCGTGGTCGCCTCGAGGACCCCCCTGACTTGTTCCTGACTCCAACACCTCTTATATATACCCAAACTTCCATAAAGAAACCTAGATCGAGAGTTCCGCCGCTGCAAGCCTCTGTGGCCACTGAAAACCAATCTAGATCCATTCTGGCACCCTGCCGGAGGGGGGAATCCCTCTCCGGTGGCCATCTTCATCATCCCGACGCTCTCCATGACGAGGAGGGAGTAGTTCACCCTCGGGGCTGAGTGTATGTACTAGTAGCTATGTGTTTGATCTCTCTCTCTCTCTCTCTCTCTCTCTCTCTCGTGTTCTTGATTCGCTCGATCTTGATGTATCGCGAGCTTTGCTATTATAGTTGGATCTTATGATGTTTCTCCCCCTCTACTCTCTTATAATGGATTGAGTTTTTCCCTTTGAAGTTATCTTATCGGATTGAGTCTTTAAGGATTTGAGAACACTTGATGTATGTCTTGCATGTGTTTATCTGTGGTGATAATGGGATATTCATGTGATCCACTTGATGTATGTTTTGGTGATCAACTTGCGAGTTCCGTGACCTTGTGAACTTATTGTTGGAGAACGTAGTAATTTCAAAAAAAAATCCTACGCACACGCAAGATCATGGTGATGCATAGCAACGAGAGGGAAGAGTATCGTCCATGTACCCTCGTAGACCATAAGCGGAAGCGTTATGAGAACGCGGTTGATGTAGTCGTACGTCTTCACGATCCGACCGATCCAAGTACCGAACATACGGCACCTCCGAGTTCAGCACACGTTCAGCTCGATGACGTCCCACGAACTCCGATCCAGTGGATCTTCACAGGAGAGTTTCGTCAGCACGACGGCGTGATGACGGTGATGATGTTGCTACCGACACAGGGCTTCTCCTAAGCACCACTATGATATGATCGAGGTGGATTATGGTGGAGGGGGGCACTGTACACGGCTAAGGGATCAATGATCAACTTGTGTGTTCTAGGGTGCCCCCTGCCCCCGTATATAAAGGAGCAAGGGGGAGGCCGTCCGGCCCTCCTAGGGCGCGCCAGGAGGAAGAGTCCGCCTCCTAGTAGGAGTAGGACTCCCCTTTCCTACTCCTACTAGGAGGAGGAAAGGAAGGGGGAAGGGCAGAAGGAAGGAGAGGGAGGAAAGGAGGAAAGGGGGGTCAGCCCCCTAGTCCAATTCGGTTTGGGCTAGGGGGGTCGCGCGCCCTGCCTCCTCTCTTCCACCACTTGGCCCATGAGGCCCAATACTTCTTTTCCTTGGATAACCATACCCACGGATACTTGAGGTGACATTGGAGTATCTAGGTGACATTAGGGTTTTGGTTGATTTGCGTCCTAAGGTGTTATTCTAGTACGAACTCTAGGATAGATCGAACAGAAATAATAGCTTCATTATATTTTACTACAGACTCTTGAATAGATCGATCAGAAAGAATAACTTTGAGGTCGTTTCATACCCTACAATAATCTCTTTGTTTGTTCTCCGCTATTAGTGACTTTGGAGTGACTCTTTGTTGCATGTTGAGGGATAGTTATATGATCCAATTATGTTATTATTGTTAAGAGAACTTGCACTAGTGAAAGTATGAACCCTAGGCCTTGTTTCCTAGCATTGCAATACCGTTTTCACTCACTTTTATCATTAGTTACCTTGTTGTTTTTATATTTTCAGATTATAAAAACATATATCTACCATCCATATTGCACTTGTATCACCATCTCTTCGCCTAACTAGTGTACCTATACAATTTACCATTATATTGGGTGTGTTGGGGACACAAGCAACTCTTTGTTATTTGGTTGCAGGGTTGTTTGAGAGAGACCATCTTCATCCTACGCCTCCCACGGATTGATAAACCTTAGGTCATCCACTTGAGGGAAATTTGCTACTGTCCTACAAACCTCTACACTTGGAGGCCCAACAACGTCTACAAGAAGAAGGTTGTGTAGTAGACATCAACTACACGGACTGAGTCTATAACTTGAGGATTATCCTAATTGCTGCATAGAAGAATTACATCCTGGAAGCACTGCTAGGTGCAAAGCCCGCTGCAGGAGCAACACCAGATGTTATGAACGTCTGGCAGAGCAAAGCTGATGACTACTTGATAGTTCAATGTGCCATGCTATACGGCTTTGAATCGGGACTTCAACAATGCTTTGAACGTCATGGATCATATGAGATGTTCCAGGAGTTGAAGTTAATATTTCAAGCAAATGCCCAGATTGAGAGGTATGAAGTCTCCAATAAATTCTACAACTGCAAGATGGAGGAGAATAGTTCTGTCAGTGAACATATACTCAGAATGTCTGGGTACCACAACCACTTGACTCAACTAGGAGTTAATATTCCTGATGATAGTGTCATTGACAGAGTTCTTTAATCACTGCCACCAAGCTACAAAAGCTTCGTGATGAACTATAATATGCAAGGGATGGATAAGACAATTCCCGAGCTCTTCGCGATGCTAAAAGCTGCGGAGGTAGAAATCAAGAAGGAGCATCAAGTGTTGATGGTCAACAAGACCACTAGTTTCAAGAAGAAGGGCAAAGGGAAGAAGGGGAACTTCAAAAAGAACGGCAAGCAAGTTACTTCTCAAGTGAAGAAGCCCAAGTCTGGACCTAAGTCTGAGACTGAGTGCTTCTACTACAAAGGGACTGGTCACTGGAAGCGGAACTGCCCCAAGTATTTGGCGGATAAGAAGGATGGAAAAGTGAAAGGGGCTACAGATTAAGCGAAAATTGGCTAAGGATGAGGTGGCGATGTGCGTGGGAAATGGTTCCAAAGTCGATGTGATCACCGTCGGCACGCTACCTCTACATCTACCTTCGGGGTTAGTTTTAGACTTGAATAATTGTTATTTGGTGCCAACGTTAAGCATGAACATTATATCTGGATCTTGTTTGATGCGATATGGTTATTCATTTAAATCGAAGAATAATGGTTGTTCTATTTATATGAGTAATATTTTTTATGGTCATGCACCCTTGATGAGTGGTCTATTTTTACTAAATCTTGATAGTAGTGATACACATATTCATAGTATTGAAGCCAAAAGATATAAGTTTAATAATTATAGTGCAACTTATTTGTGGCACTACCGTTTAGGTCATATTGGTGTAAAGCGCATGAAGAAACTCCA
The DNA here is from genome assembly GCF_018294505.1 of Triticum aestivum. Lineage (NCBI taxonomy): Eukaryota > Viridiplantae > Streptophyta > Magnoliopsida > Poales > Poaceae > Triticum > Triticum aestivum. The sequence goes on from NC_057803.1 coordinate 506,935,703, forward strand.
TGCTGATGGGCTTTTGGAATCACTTGATGCTTGCGAACTATGCCCTCGTGGGCAAGATGACTAAGACTCCATTCTCCAGAACAATGGAATGAGCAACAGACTTATTGGAAATAATGCATACTGATGTATGCGATCCGATGAGTGTTGATGCTCGTGGCGGGTATCGTTATTTTCTGACCTTCACAGATGATTTGAGCAGATATGGGTATGTCTACTTGATGAAACATAAGTCTGAAACATTAGAAAAGTTCAAAGAATTTCAGAGTGAAGTGGAAAATCATCATAACAAGAAAATTAAGTTTCTACGATCTGATCGTGGAGGTGAATATTTGAGTTATGAGTTTGGTCTTCATTTAAAACAATGCAGAATAGTTTCGCAACTCACGCCACCTGGAACACCATAGCGTAATGGTGTGTCTGAACTTCGTAACCGCACTTTGTTAGATATGGTGCGATGTATGATATCTCTTACTAATTTACCGCTATCGTTTTGGGGTTATGCTTTAGAGACGGTTGCATTCACATTAAATAGGGCACCATCGAAATCCGTTGAGATGACACCATATGAATTGTGGTTTGGCAAGAAACCCAAGTTGTCGTTTCTTAAAGTTTGGGGCTGCAATGCTTATGTGAAAAAGCTTCAACTTGATAAGCTCGAACCCAAATCGGAGAAATGTGTCTTCATAGGATACCCAAAGGAGATTGTTGGGTACACCTTCTATGACAGATCCGAAGGCAAGATATTCGTTGCTAAGAATGGATCCTTTCGAGAGAAGGAGTTTCTCTCGAAAGAAGTGAGTGGGAGGAAAATAGAACTTGATGAGGTAACTGTACCTTCTCCCTTATTGGAAAGTAGTTCATCACAGAAATTAGTTCCAGTGATTCCTACACCAATTAGTGAGGAAGCTAATGACGATGATCATGAAACTTCTGATCAAGTTACTACCGAACCTCGTAGGTCAACCAGAGTAAGATCGGCACCAGAGTGGTACGGTAATCCTATTCTGGAAGTCATGTTACTTGACCATGACGAACCTACGAACTATGAGGAAGCGATGATGAGCCCAGATTTCGCAAAATGGCTTGAGGCCATGAAATCTGAGATGGGATCCATATATGAGAACAAAGTGTGGACTTTGGTTGACTTGATCGATGATTGGCAAGACATAGAGAATAAATGGATCTTCAAGAAGAAGACTGACGCTGACGGTAATGTTACTGTCTACAAAACTTGCTACCTCTTGAGAATGCGTTGGTTTTCCCTTGAATAGGAAAGGGTGATGCAGCAAAGTAGCGTAAGTATTTCCCTCGGTTTTTGAGAATCAAGGTATCAATCCAGTAGGAGACTGCACACAAGTCGCCTAGTACCTACACAAACAAAGAAGAACCTCGCAACCAACGTGATAAAGGGGTTGTCAATCCCTTCATGGTCACTTACGAAAGTGAGATCTGATAGAGATAATAAGATAAATATTTTTAGTATTTTTGTGGTATAGATTGGAAAATAAAGATTGCAAAATAAATAGTAAACTAGAATTGTAGATTGGAAACTTATATGATGTAAAGTAGACCCGGGGGCCATAGGTTTCACTAGTGGCTTCTCTCAAGATAGCATGTATTACGGTGGGTGAACAAATTACTGCCGAGCAATTGATAAAAAAGTGCATAGTTATGATGATATCTAAGGCAATGATCATGAATATAGGCATCACGTCCGTGTCAAGTAGACCAAAACAATTCTGCAACTACTACTATTACTCCACACATCGACCGCTATCCAGCATGCATCTAGAGTATTAAGTTCATAAAAACGGAGTAACACATTAGGCAAGATGACATGATGTAGAGGGATAAACTCAAGCAATATGATATAAACCCCATCTTTTTATCCCCGATGGCAACAATACAATACGTGCCTTGCTGCCCCTGCTGTCACTGGGAAAGGATGCTGTAAGATTGAACCCAAAGCTAAGCACTTCTCCCATTGCAAGAAAGATCAATCTAGTAGGCCAAACTAAACTGATAATTCGAAGAGACTTGCAAAGATATCAAATCATGCATATATGAATTCAGAGAAGAATCAAATAATATTCAGAGATAATCAAGTTCATAAATCCGCAATTCATTGGATCTCGGCAAACACACCGCAAAAAGAGTTACATCGAATAGATCTCCAAAGAGAGACAAGAAGCCATCTAGCTAATAACTATGGACCCGAAGGTCTGTGGTAAAATACTCACACATCATCGGAGAGGCTATGGTGTTGATGTAGAAGCCCTCCGTGATCGAATCCCCCTCCGGCAGATCACTGGAAAAGGCCCCAAGATGGGAGCTCATGGGTACAGAAGGTTTCGGTGGTGGAAAAGGTGTTTCATTCCTCTCCCCGAAGGTTTCAAGGTATAAGAGTATATATAGGCGAAAGAAGTAGGTCGGTGGAGCTGCGAGGGGGCCACGAGGGTGGGGACGCGCCTGGCCCCCCTGGGTGCACCCTCCTACCTCGTGGCCGCCTCTCTGCTTCCTTGACGTCCACTCCAAGTCTCCTGGATCACGTTTGTTCCAAAAAATATCCTCGCGAAGGTTTTATTCCGTTTGGATTCCGTTTGATATTCCTTTTCTGCGAAACACTAAAATAGGCAAAAAAAACATCAATTTGCACTGGGCTTTCAGTTAATAGGTTAGTCCCAAAAATAATATAAAAAGGTATATTAAATCCCAAAAAACATACAAACCAGATAATATAATAGCATGGAACAATCAAAAATTATAGATACGTTGGAGACGTATCAAAGCTCGACTTGTTGCGAAAGGTTTTCGACAAGTTCAAGGAGTTGACTACGATGAGACCTTCTCACCCGTAGCGATGCTTAAGTACGTCCGAATCATCTTAGCACTTGCCACATTTTATGATTATGAAATTTGGCAAATGGATGTCAAAACGGCATTCCTTAATGGATATCTTAAAGAAGAGTTGTATATGATGCAACCAGAAGGTTTTGTCGATCCAAAAGGTGCTAACAAAGTGTGTAAGCTCCAGCGATCCATTGATGGACTAGTGCAAGCATCTCGGAGTTGGGATATACGCTTTGATAGTGTGATCAAAGCATATGGTTTCATACAGACTTTTGGAGAAGCATGTATTTACAAGAAAGTGAGTGGGAGCTCTGTAGCATTTCTGATATTATATGTGGATGACATATTGTTGATTGGAAATGATACTGAATTTCTAAATAGCATAAAAGGATACTTGAATAAGAATTTTTCAATGAAAGACCTCGGTGAAGCTGCTTACATATTGGGCATCAAGATATATAGAGATAGATCAAGACGCTTAATTGGACTTTCACAAAGCACATACCTTGATAAAGTTTTGAAGAAGTTCAAAATGGATCAAGCAAAGAAAGGGTTCTTGCCTATGTTACAAGGTGTGAAGTTGAGTCAGACTCAATGCCCGACCACCGCAGAAGATAGAGAGAAAATGAAAGTCATTCCATATGCCTCAGCCATAGGCTCTATCATGTATGCAATGTTGTGTACTAGACTTGATGTGTGCCTTGCTATTAGTTTAGCTGGGAGGTACCAAAGTAATCCATGAGTGGATGCTACCTATTGAGCATGCGTTGGTTTTCCCTTGAAGAGGAAAGGGTGATACAGCAAAGTAGCATAAGTATTTCCCTCAATTTTTGAGAACCAAGGTATCAATCCAGTAGGAGACAACGCACAAGTCACCTAGTACCTGCACAAACAATCAAGAACCTCACAACCAACATGATATAGGGTTGTCAATCCCTTCACGGTCACTTGCAAAAGTGAGATCTGATAGAGATAGTAAAATAATTTTTTGGGTATTTTTGTTATATAGATTGGAAAGTAAAGATTGCAAAATAGTAAACGAGATGCGGTGTAAATAAAAGAGATGCAATATAATAAGAAAGCGACCCGGGGGCCATAGGTTTCACTAGTGGCTTCTCTCAAGATAGCATGTATTACGGTGGGTGAACAAATTACTACCGAGCAATTGATAGAAAAGCGCATAGTTATGAAGATATCTAAGGAAATGATCATGAATATAGGCATCACGTCCGTGTCAAGTAGATCGAAACGGTTCTACATCTACTACTGTTACTCCACACATCGACCGCTATCCAGCATGCATCTCGAGTATTAAGTTCATAAGAACAGAGTAAGGCTTTAAGTAAGATGACGTGATGTAGAGGGATAAACTCAAACAATATGATATAAACCCCATCTTTTTATCCTCGATGGCAACAATACAATACGTGCCTGATACGTCCATTTTGCATCATGCTTTTATATCGATATTTATTGCATTATGGGTTGTTATTTCACATTATGTCACAATACTTATGGCTATTCTCTCTTATTTTACAAGGTTTACATAAGGAGGGAGAATGCCGGCAGCTGGAATTCTGGGCTGGAAATTAAAGGAGCAAATATTAGAGACCTATTCTGCACAACTCCAAAAGTCATGAAACTCCACGAAATATCTTATAATAAATAATGAAAAATCCCTGCCAAAGATGAAGACCAGGGGGCCCACACCCTGTCCACGAGGGTGGGGGGAGCCCCCCTAGGGCGCGCCCCCTACCTCGTGGGTCCCCTGGTGGCTCTCCGATGACCATCTTCTGCTATATGAAGTCTTTCGATGAGAAAAAAACCAGAAGCAACCTTTCGGGACGAAACTCCGCCGCCACGAGGCGGAACCTTGGTGGAACCAATCTAGGGCTCTGGCAGAGCTATTCTGCCGGGGACACTTCCTTCCCGGAGGGGGAAATCATCGCCACCGTCATCACCAACGCTCCTCTCATCGGGAGAGGGCAATCTCCATCAACATCTTCACCAGCACCATCTCATCTTAAAACCCTAGTTCATCTCTTGTATCCAATTCTTGTCTCCAAGTCCGAGATTGGTGCTAGTAGGTTGCTAGTAGTGTTGATTACTCCTTGTAGTTGATGCTAGTTGGTTTATTTGGTGGAAGATCATATGTTCAGATCCTTTATGCATATTATTACCCCTCTGATTATGAACATGAATATGCTTTGTGAGTAGTTACGTTTGTTCCTGAGGACAAGGGAGAAGTCTTGCTATTAGTAGTCATGTGAATTTGGTATTCGTTCGATATTTTGATGAGATGTATGTTGTCTAGCCTCTAGTGGTGTTATGTGAACGTCGAATATATAACACTTCACCATTATTTGGGCCTAGAGGAAGGCATTGGGAAGTAATAAGTAGATGATGGGTTGCTAGAGTGACAGAAGCTTAAACCCTAGTTTATGCGTTGCTTCGTAAGGGGCTAATTTGGATCCATATGTTTCATGCTATGGTTAGGTTACCTTAATACTTTTGTTGTAGTTGCGGATGCTTGCAATAGAGGTTAATCATAAGTGGGATGCTTGTTCAAGTAAGAACAACACCCAAGCACTGGTCCACCCACATATCAAATTATCAAAGTACCGAACGCGAATCATATGAACGTGATGAAAACTAGCTTGACGATATCCCCATGTGTCCTCGGGAGCGCTTTTCCTTATATAAGAGTTTGTCCAGGCTTGTCCTTTGCTACAAAAAGGATTGGGCCACCTTGCTGCACTTTATTTACTTTTGTTACTTGTTGCTCGTTACAAATTATCTTATCACAAAACTATCTGTTACCACTTATTTTAGTACTTGCAGAGAATACCTTGCTGAAAACCGCTTATCATTTCCTTCTGCTCCTCGTTGGGTTCGACACTCTTACTTATCAAAAGGACTATGATAGATCCCCTATATTTGTGGGTCATCAAGACTCTTTTCTGGAGCCGTTGCCGGGGAGCAAAGCGCCTTTGGCAGGTGGAATTTGGTAAGGAAAATTTTATATAGTGTGCTGAAACTTACTGTCACTTGTTACTATGGAAAGTAATCCTCTGAGGGGCTTGTTCGGGGTATCTTCACCCTGACCAGTAGAGCAAAGAGTTGCTCCTCAACCTACTGAACCTATTGAAAATGAAATTCCTTTTGAGTTTCCTTCGGGTATGATAGAAAAACTGCTAGCTAATACTTTTATAGGAGATGGAACAAAGCATCCTGATGAACACCTAATATATATGGATAAAGTTTGTGGATTATTTAAGCTTGCAGGTATACCCGATGATGTTGCTAAGAAGAAGGTCTTCCCTTTATCTTTGGAGGGAGACGCATTGACATGGTATAGGCTATGTGATGATACGAGATCATGGAACTATAGAAGATTGAAATTGGAATTTCATCCAAAGTATTACCCTATGCATCTTGTTCATCGTGATCGCAATTATATATATAATTTTTGGCCTCGCGAAGGAGAAAGCACCGCTCAATCTTGGGGGAGGCTTAAATCAATGTTATATTCATGCCCCAATCATGAGCTCCCAAGAGAAACAATTATTCAAAACTTGTATGCTCGGCTTTCTGAAAACAATCGCACCATGCTCGATACTTCTTGTGCTAGCTCTTTTATGATGAAGACTATTGAATTGAAATGGGATTTATTGGATAGAATTAAACGCAAATCTGAAGATTGGGATCTCGACGAAGGTAAGGAGTCAGGTATGACACCTAAGTTTGATTGTGTTAAATGTTTTATGGATACCGATATTTTTTGTAAGTTTAGCACTAAATATGGACTTGACTCTGAGATAGTATCTTCTTTCTGTGAATCTTTTGCTACTTATGTTGATCTCCCCAAGGAGAAGTGGTTTAAATATCATCCTCCCATGGAAGTAAAAGTAGCTGCACCTATTAAAGTTGAAGAAAAGACTATCACTTATAATGATCCTATTGTTCCTACTTCTTATGTTGAGAAACCACCTTTCCCTGTTAGAATAAAGGATCATGCTAAAGCTTTAACTGTGGTTCGTAAAAGCAATATTAGAACTTATACACCTCCTGAGCAAGTTAAAGTAGAACCTAATATTGTTATTGTTAAAGATCTCTTGTCTGATGATACGTCTCCAACATATCTATAATTTTTGATTGCTCCATGCTAAATTATCTACTGTTTTGGACTATATTAGGCTTTATTTTCCACTTTTATATTATTTTTGGGACTAACCTATTAACCAGAGGCCCAGCCCAGAATTGCTGTTTTTTGCCTATTTCAGTGTTTCGGAGAAACAGAATATCAATCAGAGTCCAAACGAAATGAAATCTTCGGAAACGTGATTTTCTCATCAGATAAGATCCAGGAGACTTTGACCCCTCGTCAAGAAAGCCACAAGGTGGTCACGAGGGTGGGGGCGCCCCCTCCCTAGGGCGCGCCCCCTGCCTCATGGGCCCCTCGAAGCTCCACCGACGTACTTCTTCCTCCTATATATACCTACGTACCCCCAAACGATCGGGGACGGGGCCAAAAACCTATTTCCACCGCCGCAACTTTCTGTATCCATGAGATCCCATCTTGGGGCCTGTTCCGGAGCTCCGCCAGAAGGGGAATCGATCACGGAGGGCTTCCACATCATCATCCAAGCCTCTTCGATGAAGTGTGAGTAGTTTACTTCAGACCTACGGGTCCATAGTTAGTAGCTAGATGGCTTCTTCTCTATTTTTGGATCTCAATACAATGTTCTCCCCCTCTCTTGTGGAGATCTATTCGATGTAATCTTCTTTTTGCTGTGTGTTTGTTGAGACCGATGAATTATGGGTTTATGATCCAGTTTATCTATGAATAATATTTGAATCTTCTCTGAATTCTTTTATGTATGATTGGTTATCTTTGCAAGTCTCTTCGAATTATCAGTTTGGTTTGGCCTACTAGATTGGTTTTTCTTGCCATGGGAGAAGTGCTTAGCTTTGGGTTCGATCTTGCGATGTCCTTTCCCAGTGACAGAAGGGGCAGCAAGGCACGTATTGTATTGTTGCCATCGAGGATAACAAGATGGTTTTTTATCATATTGCATGAAATTATCCCTCTACATCATGTCATCTTGCTTAAGGTGTTACTCTGTTTTTAACTTAATACGCTAGATGCATGCTGGATAGCGATCGATGAGTGGAGTAATAGTAGTAGATGCAGGCACGAGTCGGTCTACTTGTCTCGGACGTGATGCCTATATACATGATCATACCTAGATATTCTCATAACTATGCTCAATTCTGTCATTTGCTTAACAGTAATTTGTTCACCCACCATAGAATATTTATGCTCTTGAGAGAAGCCACTAGTGAAACCTATGGCCCCCGGGTCTCTTTCTCATCATATCAATCTCCATCACTTTATTATTGCTTTGCTTTTACTTTGCCTTTTACTTTTCACTTTGCATCTCTATACCAAAAATACCAAAAATATTATCTGTCATCTCTATCAGATCTCACTTTCGTAAGTGACCGTGAAGGGATTGACAACCCCTAAGCGCGTTGGTTGCGTTGAGCTATTGTTTTTGTGTAGGTACAAGGGACTCGGGCGTAGCCTCCTACTGGATTGATACCTTGGTTCTCAAAAACTAAGGGAAATACTTATGCTACTTTGCTACATCATCCTCTCCTCTTCGGGGAAATCCAACGCAGTGCTCAAGAGGTAGCAAGAAGAATTTCTGGCGCCGTTGCCGGGGAGGTCTACGCAAAAGTCAACATACCAAGCACCCATCACAATCCCTATCTCCCGCATTACATTATTTGCCATTTGTCTCTCATTTTCCTCTCCCCCACTTCACCCTTGCCATTTTATCCGCCCTCTCTCTCTCTCTAGCCTCCCTCTCTATCTCTATTTGCCTCTTTTGCCCGTTTCTTGTTTGCTCGTATGGTTGGAATAGTTGTTTATTTATTACTAACCAGAGAACCTAAGACCTATGGATCCTCATCCACTTGCTAATCTTTTTAAGAAATCCAATTATGATGAACCAATTACTAGTGAGTTTTGTGCACTAGATTATCTTTATGAGGTTTTGCTTGAAATTCATGAATCTAAAAAGTGTGATGAATTACTTTATGAAGCAAATCACGATAGATCTTTGAATAAAAAGAATTATTGCAATGATTTTATTATAAATTATATTTATGCAAATTGTGCTAAAAATATGCAAAACCCTAAGCTTGGGGATGCTAGTTTTGCTATGTCCTCTACTTGTTGCAATGATCATGATTGGGGTGATTCTTCTTTTGATCTTGAAAATTTATTTACTCCCCATGATGATTATGAGATTGATAATAGTGTTTGCAATAATACTGATAATGGGTTTGGAAGAGTGTCAACTTTAGATCCCACATATTTGGATAATGTTCAATCTTATGAAGTTCTCGATAAAAGTGGGTTTGAAGAGGTCATAACTTTAGTTAATATTAATCCCACTACTTTGGAAGAGTGTCAACTTTGCATGCATGTGGATCATGTTGAAAATATTTTATGTGATAGCTATTTTGTTGAGTTTGCTTATGATCCTACATGTAATTATTATGAGAGAAAAAAATATGGTGGTAGAAACTTTCATGTTACTAAATTACCTCTTGTCATGTTGAGATTGCTATTGTTTCTTTCCGCTTCCTTGCATAGGCTAGTTTTTGCTTGCCTTGATAATTTGTTTGCCTATAAGATGCCTATGCATAGGAAGTATGTTAGACTTAGATGTGTTTGTCATGTGTTTTATGATGCTCTCTTTGTGCTTCAATTCTTGTCTTTCATGTGAGCATCATTAAAATTATCAATGCCTAGCTGTTATTCAATAAATAATTTATCTAGCCTCTGTTTTGGTTGTGTTTTTTTGTTTAATTAGTGTTTGTGCCAAGTAGAACCGTTGGGAAGACTTGGGGAAAGTCTTGTTGAACTTGCTGTAAAAAATAGAAACTTTAGCGCTCACGAGAACTGCTGTCATTTTTATTTGGAAAGTGATATTTAAATAATTATTTTTTAAGATGTTTAATAAATAAATTCCTCACGTCCAGAAATTTATTTTAGAATTTTTGGGGTTCCAGATCCCGCGCTAGCTACATATTACTACAGATTGTTCTGTTTTTTACAGATTCTATTTTTCGTGTGTTGTTTGCTTATTTTGATGAATCTATGGCTAGTAAAATAGTTTATAATCCTTAGAGAAGTTGGAATACAGTAGGTATAACACCAATATAAATAAAGAATGAGTTCATTACAGTACCTTGAAGTGGTCTTTTGTTTTCTTTCGCTAACGGAGCTCATGAGATTTTCTACTTTAAGTTTTGTGTTGTGAAGTTTTCAAGTTTTGGGTAAAGATTTGATGGATTATGGAACAAGGAGTGGCAAGAGCCTAAGCTTGGGGATGCACATGTAACCCCCAATATAATCTAAGGACACCTAAAAGCCAAAGCTTGGGGATGCCCCGGAAGGCATCCCCTCTTTCGTCTACTTCTATCGGTAACTTTACTTGGAGCTATATTTTTATTCACCACATGATATGTGTTTTGTTTGGAGCGTCTTTTATAATTTGAGTCTTTGCTTGTTAGTCTACCACAATCATCCTTGCTGTACACACCTTTTTATAGAGTCATACATGATTTGGAATTTGATAGAATACTCTATGTGCTTCACTTATATCTTTTGAGCTTTATAGTTTTGCTCTATGTGCTTCACTTATATCTTTTGAGCTCTATAATTTTGCTCTAGTGCTTCACTTATATCTTTTAGAGCACGGTGGTGGATTTGTTTTATAGAAACTATTGATCTCTCATGCTTCACTTAGATTATTTTGAGAGTCTTAATAGCATGGTAATTTGCTTAAAATCTTAATATGCTTGGTATGCAAGATTAATAATAAAACTTTATTATGAGTGTGTTGAATACTAAGAAAAGTTTGATGCTTGATGATTGTTTTGAGATATGGAGGTAATAATATCAAAGTCATGCTAGTTGAGTAGTTGTGAAATTGATAAATACTTGTGTTGAAGTTTGCAAGTCCCGTAGCATGCACGTATGGTAAACGTTATCCAACAAATTTGAAACATGAGGTGTTATTTGATTGTCTTCCTTATGAGTGGCGGTCAGGGATGAGCGATGGTCTTTTCCTACCAATCTATCCCTCTAGGAGCATGCGCATAGTGCCGAGGTTTAGATTTTTGCAATAAGTAATTGAGTTCTTTATGACTAATGTTGAGTCCATGGATTATACGCACTCTCACCCTTCCATCCTTGCTAGCCTCTTCGGTACCGTGCATTGCCCTTTCTCACATTGAGAGTTGGCGCAAACTTCGCCGGTGCATCCAAACCCCGTGATATGATACGCTCTTTCACACATAAACCTCCTTATATCTTCCTCAAAACAGCCACCATACCTACCTATCATGGCATTTCCATAGCCATTCCGACATATATTGCCATGCAACTTTCCACCGTTCCATTTATTATGACACGCATCATCATTGTCATATTGCTTTGCATGATCATGTAGTTGACATCGTATTTGTGGCAAAGCCACCATTCATAATTCTTTCATACATGTCACTCTTGATTCATTGCATATCCCGGTACACCGCCGGAGGCATTCTTATAGAGTCATCTTTGTTCTAGTATCGAGTTGTAATAATTGAGTTGTAAATAAATAGAAGTGTGATGATCATCATTATTAGAGCATTGTCCCAAGTGAGGAATAAATAAATAAATAAAAGAGAGAGAAAGGCCATAAAAAGAGAAGGCCCCCAAAAAAGGCCATAAAAAAAGAAAAGGCCAAAAAAATGAGAGAAAAAGAGAGAAGGGACAATGTTACTATCCTTTTACCACACTTGTGCTTCAAAGTAGCACCATGATCTTCATAGTAGAGAGTCTCTCATGTTATCACTTTCATATACTAGTGGGAATCTTTCATTATAGAACTTGGCTTGTATATTCCAACAATGGGCCTCCTCAAGTGCCCTAGGTCTTCGTGAGCAAGCAAGTTGGATGCACACCCACTAGTTTCTTTTGTTGAGCTTTCATACATTTATAGCTCTAGTGCATCTGTTGCATGGCAATCCCTACTCCTTGCATTGACATCAATTGGTGGGTATCTCCATAGCCCATTGATTAGCCTCGTTAATGTGAGACTTTCTCCTTTTTTGTCTTCTCCACATAACCCCCTTCATTATATTCTATTCCACCCATAGTGCTATATCCATGGCTCGCGCTCATGTGTTGCGTGAAAGTTTATAGGTTTGAGATTACTAAAGTATGAAACAATTGCTTGGCTTGTTATCGGGGTTGTGCATGATGAGAGCATTCTTGGGTGACGAAAATGAAACATGACTAAACTATATGATTTTGTAGGGATGAACTTTCTTTGGCCATGTTATTTTGAGAAGACATAATTGCTTAGTTAGTATGCTTGAAGTATTATCATTTTTATGTCAATATGAACTTTTGTCTTGAATCTTTCAGATCTGAATATTCATACCACAATTAAGAAGAATTACATTAAAATTATGCCAAGTAGCACTCCGCATCAAAAATTCTCTTTTTATCATTTACCTACTCGAGGACGAGCAGGAATTAAGCTTGGGGATGCTTGATACGTCTCCAACGTATCTATAATTTTTTATTGCTCCATGCTATATTATCTACTGTTTTGGACTATATTGGGCTTTATTTTCCACTTTTATATTATTTTTGGGACTAACCTATTAATCGGAGGCCCAGCCCAGAATTGTTTTTTTCCTATTTCAGTGTTTCGGAGAAACAGAATATCAAACGGAGTCCAAACGGAATGAAATCTTCGGAAATGTGATTTTCTCATCAGATAAGATCCAGGAGACTTGGACCCCCTGTCAAGAAAGTCATGAGGTGGTCACGAGGGTGGGGGGCGCCCCCCCCCCCCAGGGTGCGCCCCCTGCCTCGTGGGCCCCTCGAAGCTCCACCGACATACTTCTTCCTCCTATATATACCTACATACCCCCAAACGATCGGGGACGGAGCCAAAAACCTAATTCCACCGCCGCAACTTTCTGTATCCACGAGATCCCATCTTGGGGCCTGTTCCGGAGCTCCGCCGGAAGGGGAATCGATCACGGAGGGCTTCTACATCATCATCCAAGCCTCTCCGATGAAGTGTGAGTAGTTTACTTCAGACCTACGGGTCCATAGTTAGTAGCTAGATGGCTTCTTCTCTCTTTTTGGATCTCAATACAATGTTCTCCCCCCCTCTTGTGGAGATCTATTCGATGTAATATTCTTTTTGCGGTGTGTTTGTTGAGATCGATGAATTGTGGGTTTATGGTCAAGTCTATCTATGAATAATATTTGAATCTTCTCTGAATTCTTTTATCTATGATTGGTTATCTTTGCAAGTCTCTTCGAATTATCATTTTGGTTTGGCCTACTAGATTGGTTTTTCTTGCCATGGGAGAAGTGCTTAGCTTTGGGTTCGATCTTGCGGTGTCCTTTCCCAGTGACAGAAGGGGCAGCAAGGCACGTATTGTATTGTTTCCATCGAGGATAACAAGATGGTTTTTTATCATATTGCATGAAACTATCCCTCTACATCATGTCATATTGCTTAAGGCGTTACTCTGTTTTTAACTTAATACTCTAGATGCATGCTGGATAGCGGTCGATGAGTGGAGTAATAGTAGTAGATGCAGGCAGGAGTCGGCCTACTTGTCTCGGACGTGATGCCTATATACATGATCATACCTAGATATTCTCATAACTATGCTCAATTCTATCATTTGCTCAACAGTAATTTGTTCACCCACCGTAGAATATTTATGCTCTTAAGAGAAGCCACTAGTGAAACCTATGGCCCCCGGGTCTCTTTCTCATCATATCAATCTCCATCACTTTATTATTGCTTTGCTTTTACTTTGCCTTTTACTTTTCACTTTGCATCTCTATACCAAAAATACCAAAAATATTATCTATCATCTCTATCAGATCTCACTTTCGTAAGTCACCGTGAAGGGATTGACAACCCCTAAGCGCGTTGGTTGCGTTGAGCTATTGTTTTTGTGTAGGTACAAGGGACTCGAGCGTAGCCTCCTACTAGATTGATACCCTGGTTCTCAAAAACTGAGGGAAATACTTACGCTACTTTGCTGCATCATCCTCTCCTCTTTGGGGAAATCCAACGCAGTGCTCAAGAGGTAGCATATGATAATATTGATGGGCATGTTATTCAGTTCTGCGGTGAAACTGCTAGAATTGCTAAACCTGGAGCTAATGATAAACATCTGTGGTAGGCGTGCCTGTTATTTCTGTTAAAATAGGAGATCATTGTTATCATGTCTTATGTGATATGGGTGCTAGTGTTATACCTTATGACTTGTATAAAGAAATCAAGCATGAAATTGCACCTGCTGAGTTAGAAGATATTGATGTCACAATTAAACTTGCCAATAGAGATACTATTTCAGCAGTGGGAATTGTTAGAGATGTTGAAGTCTTGTGCGGGAAAACTAAATATCCTACTGATTTTCTTGTTCTTAGTTCCCCACAAGATAGATTTTGTCCCATCATATTTGGTAGACCCTTCTTGAACACTGTTATTGCTAAGATAGACTGCGAAAAGAATGTTGTTACTATTGGCTTGGATGATATGATTCATGAGTTTAATTTCTCTAAATTTAGTAAACAACACCGTGAAGAAGAATTGCCTAGTAAGGATGAAATTATTGGTCTCGCTTCTATTGTCATACCTCCTAGTGATCCTTTAGAACAATATTTGCTAGACCATGAGAATGATATGTTTATGAATGAAAGAAGGGAAATAGATGAAGTATTCTTTAAACAGGAACCTATTCTGAAACACAATTTGCCTGTTGAAATCCTACGGGATCCCCCTCCACCTAAGGGTGATCCTGTGTTTGAGCTTAAACCGTTGCCTAATAATCTTAAATATGCTTATCTTGATGAAAAGAAGATATATCCTGATATTATTAGGGCTAACCTTTCAGAGCATGAAGAAGAAAGATTATTAAAAACTCTGAAGAAGCACCGTGTTGCTATTGGATATACTCTTGATGATCTTAAGGGCATTAGTCCCACTCTATGTCAACATAAAATAAATTTGGAAGCAGATGCCAAACCAGTTCGTGATCCTCAACGACGTCTGAATCCTAAAATGAAAGAAGTGGTAAGAAAAGAAATACTAAAGCTTCTGGAGGCAGGTATAATTTATCCCGTTGCTGATAGTCAGTGGGTAAGTCATGTTCATTGTGTCCCTAAGAAGGGAGGTATTACTATTGTTCCTAATGATAAAGATGAATTGATTCCACAAAGAATTATCACAGGTTATAGGATGGTAATTGATTTCCGCAAATTAAATAAGGCTACTAAGAAATATCATTACCCCTTACCTTTTATCGATCAAATGCTAGAAAGATTATGCAAACATACACATTATTGCTTTCTAGATGGTTATTCTGGTTTCTCTCAAATACCTGTGTCGGCTAAAGATCAATCAAAGACTAATTTTACATGCCCTTTTGGTTTATGTAATGAACCTGCTACCTTTCAAAGATGCATGATGACTATATTCTCTGACTTTTGTGAAAAGATTTGTGAGGTTTTCATGGACGACTTTTCCGTCTATGGATCTTCTTTTGATGATTGCTTGAGCAATCTTGATCGAGTTTTGCAGAGATGTGAAGAAACTAATCTTGTCTTGAATTGGGAAAAGTGCCACTTTATAGTTAATGAAGGTATTGTCTTGGGGCATCAAGTTTCTGAAAGAGGTATTGAAGTTGATAAAGCCAAGGTTGATGCTATTGAAAAGATGCCATGTCCCAAGGACATCAAAGGTATAATAAGTTTCCTTGGTCACGCCGGATTTTATAGGAGGTTCATTAAGGACTTCTCAAAAATTTCTCGGCCTCTGACTAATTTATGACAAAAAGATATACCATTTGTCTTTGATGATGATTGCGTAGAAGCATTTGAAATACTTAAGAAAGCATTAGTCTCTGCACCTGTTGTTCAGCCACCTGATTGGAATTTACCCTTTGAAATTATGTGTGATGCTAGCGATTATGTTGTAGGTGTTGTTCTATGGCAAAGAGTTGATAAGAAATTAAATGTTATCCATTATGCTAGTAAGACTCTAGACAATGCTCAAAGAAATTATGCTACTACTGAAAAAGAACTTTTAGCAGTTGTATTTGCTTGTGATAAGTTCAGACCTTATATTTTTTATTCTAAAGTAACTATCCACACTGATCATGCTGCTATTAAATATCTTATGGAGAAGAAAGATGCTAAACCTAGACTTATTAGGTGGGCTCTCTTGCTACAAGAATTTGATTTGCATATTGTTGATAGAAAAGGAGCTGAGAACCCCGTTGCAGACAACTTATCTAGGTTAGAGAATGTTCTTGATGACATACTACCTATTGATGATAGCTTTCCTGATGAACAATTAAATGTCATAAGTACTTCTCGTAGTACTCCTTGGTATGCTGATTATGCTAATTACATTATTGCTAAATTCATACCACCTAGCTTCACATACCAACAAAAGAAAAAGTTTTTCTATGATTTGAGACATTACTTTTGGGATGACTCACATCTTTATAAAGAAGGAGTAGATGGTGTTATTAGACTTTGTGTACCTGAGCATGAACAGGAACAGATCCTACGCAAGTGCCACTCCAAAGCTTATGGAGGACACCACGCGGGAGATATAACTACACATAAGGTATTGCAATCCGGTTTTTATTGGGCTACTCTCTTCAAGGATGCCCGTAAGTTTGTCCTATCTTGTGATGAATGTCAAAGAATTGGTAATATTAGTAGACGTCAAGAAATGCCTATGAATTATTCACTTGTTATTGAACCATTTGATGTTTGGGGCTTTGATTATATGGGACCTTTTCCTGCCTCTAATGGATATACACATATTTTAGTTGTTGTTGATTACGTTACTAAGTGGGTAGAAGCTATTCCAACTAGTAGTGTTGATCATAAAACTTCTATTAAAATGCTTAAAGAAGTTATTTTTCCGAGGTTTGGAGTCCCTAGATATTTAATGACTGATGGTGGTTCACATTTTATTCATGGTGCTTTCCGTAAAATGCTTGCTAAATATGACGTCAATCATAGAATTGCATCTCCGTATCACCCACAATCTAGTGGTCAAGTAGAATTGAGTAATAGAGAACTCAAATTAATTTTGCAAAAGACGGTTAATAGGTCTAGAAAGAATTGGTCCAAGAAACTTGATGATGCATTATGGGCCTATAAAACCGCATATAAAAATCCTATGGGTATGCCTCCGTATAAAATGGTATATGGAAAAGCATGTCACTTACCTCTCGAACTAGAACATAAGGCATATTGGGCTATTAAAGAGCTCAACTATGATTTCAAACTTGCCGGTGAGAAGAGGTTATTTGATATTAGCTCACTTCATGAATGGAGAACCCAAACTTATGAAAATGCCAAGTTGTTTAAAGAAAAAGTTAAAAGATGGCATGACAAAAGGATACAAAAGCGTGAGTTTAATGTAGGTGATTATGTATTGCTATAAAACTCTCATTTAATATTTTTTGCAGGAAAACTTCTCTCTAAATGGGAAGGCCCCTATGTTATCGAGTAGGTCTATCGTTCCGGTGCCATAAAAATCAACAACTTCGAAGGTGGTAAACGGTCAAAGAATCAAACATTATATCTCAGGTAATCCCATAAATATTGAAACCAATATTATTGAAACCGTAACCCCGGAGGAATACATAAGGGACACTTTCCAGAATGTTTCAGACTCCGAAAAGGAGTAGGTATGTGGTACGGTAAGTAAACCGATTCCAAAACAGTTTTTAAGGCAGTATTTCTCCATTTTGGAATATTTAGAAAAATAGAAAAATAAGTAGCAGTCCGGGAAGGACACGAGGGTGGAGGGCGCGCCCTACCCCCCGGGCACGCCCCCTACCTCGTGAGCACCTCGTGTGCCTTCCGGACTCCGTTTTCTTGCACGATACGTATTTTGGTCGGTAAAAATTCACTATATATTCTCCCGAAGGTTTTGACTCCCGTATCACGCAAATATCCTCTATTTTTGTTTTGAGTTGTTGCTGCTGCAGATTAGAGCAAGATGTCTTCTCAAGAGTCAGTCGGGGAGAGCCGGGTATCTAATCCAGCACCAGAACCACGGGCAAACAGCGACTCTGACCACTTTGGGCCAGCAACGGAGGAAGAGATGGAGGCTGACTTAATGAGGGTAGATGCCATGGAGGATCAAGAATTCACCTCTCGCTTCCGAGCTGGGTTCACGATGGGGGAACTACAGAGCTCAGCTATTCCAATCTCGGTTATCCCTTCCAATGTTAGATTTCTTTCTTATGAAAATATGAAGAGGAGTGTCACTTGTTCTCCCGCAGCTATGAAACACCCTTGGGTGCAAGGAGCTTTAGCCGTTACAGGAAAGCTTTGTAAGGAAACAATGGACCTCAAGCAGCAAGTCAACAAGCTCGAGGAGGAGAATCGTATCCTGAGAGGAATCATCGCCAAGAATATTACACCAACAACAAAGAAGGAAATATAATCACATGGGTATGGGCACTCCCCTTGGCAGCTGCCAAGCTTGGGGGAGGTGCCCCGGTATCGTATCACAATCACAACTCCTATCTTTACCATTTTCCTTAGTTCGATCCTATTAGTAGTATTTTGATCTAGTAGAATAAAGTTTATGGCATGATCTAGTTTTGAGTTTTGCCTTATGATCTCTCTATGTAATCGAGTCCGTGAGCTATATAATAAAGATTAGTGTTGACTCAAGGTCTTGATTTTCTTGCTATGATCTTGGGTGAATAAAAGAAAAGAGAAAAAGAATAAGAAGAAACAAAAGTTCATATTGATCTTATTGAGAGTAATGACTTCACATAGGAAGAGTATGCTGATTTAAAAGTTGTTGGGAGTTGGCAGACATAGCTTTGGTCATCGTTGCAATTAATAGGAAGTAATAAGGAAAGAGAGGTTTCACATATAAATATATTATCATTGACATCTTTTATGATTGGGAGCACTCACTAAAATATGACATGCTAAAGAGTTGATACTGGACAAGGAAGACAACATGATGAGTTATGTTTTCTTATATCTGAGATAAAGTATGTTGTCATGGATCCTCCAACATGTTGAGCTTGCCTTCCCCCCTCTTTCTAGCCAAATTCTCAGCACCAAGTAGACACACTACTTGTGCTTCCAAATACCCTTAAACCAGTTTTGCCATGAGAGTCCACCATATCTACCTATGGATTAAGTAAGATCCTTCAAGTAAGTTGTCATTGGTGCAAAGCAATAAAAATTGCTCTAAATATGTATGATTGATTAGTGTGGGATAAATAAGCTTTATACGATCTTGTGATGTGGAAGTAATAAAAGCGACGGACTGCATAATAAAGGTTCATATCACAAGGGGCAATATAAAGTGACGTTCTTTCGCATTAAGATTTTGTGCATTCAACCATAAAAGCGCATGGCAACCTCTGCTTCCCTCTGCGAAGGGCCTATCTTTTATTATTATATTCTACCTTATGTAAGAGTCATGGTGATCTTCACCTTTCCTTTTTCATTTTATCCTTTGGAAAGCCCAGCATGTTGGAAAGAACCTGATATATATATCCAATTGGATGTAGGGGGCATGAGTTATTATTGTTGACATTACCCTCGAGGTAAAAGGTTGTGGGGCGAAACTATAAGCCCCTATCTTTCTCTGTGTCCGATTAAAACTCCGTAACCACAAGTATTGCGTGAGTGTTAGCAATTATGAAGGACTAGATGATAGTTGAGTATGTGGACTTGTTTTTTAGCTCTGACATAGACTCTTTCTGATGTTATGATAAATTGGAATTGCTTCAATGACTGAGGTTATAGTTTGTTGGTTCTCAATAAGGTTTCTGATTCATACTTTTGCATTGTGAATAGATCATCACTTGAACATAAGTAATCATATGACAATGTCTATATATGTTGCTGTTATGAGAATAATCATGATGCCTTCATGTCCGTATTTTATTTTTATCGACGCCTCTACCTCTAAACATGGGGACATATTTATTGTTATCGGCTTTCGCTTGAGGACAAACGAGGTCTAAGCTTGGGGGAAATTGATACGTCCATTTTGCATCATGCTTTTATATCGATATTTATTGCATTATGGGCTGTTATTTCACATTATGTCACAATACTTATGGCTATTCTCTCTTATTTTACAAGGTTTACATAAGGAGGGAGAATGCCGGCAGCTGGAATTCTGGGCTGGAGAAGGAGCAATTAGAGACCTATTCTGCACAACTCCAAAAGTCCTGAAACTCGACGGAATATCTTATAATAAATAATGAAAAATCCTCGCCAAATATGAAGACCAGGGGGCCCACACCCTATCCACGAGGGTGGGGGCGCCCCCCTAGGGCGTGCCCCCTACCTCGTGGGCCCCCTGGTGGCTCTCCGATGACCATCTTCTGCTATATGAAGTCTTTCGATGAGAAAAAACTAGAAGCAACCTTTTGGGACGAAACTCCGCCGCCACGAGGCGGAACCTTGGCGGAACCAATCTAGGGCTCCGGCAGAGCTGTTCTGTCAGGGACACTTCCTTCCTGGAGGGGGAAATCATCACAATCGTCATCACCAACGCTCCTCTCATCGGGAGAGGACAATCTCCATCAACATCTTCACCAGCACCATCTCATCTTAAAACCCAAGTTCATCTCTTGTATCCAATTCTTGTCTCCAAGTCCGGGATTGGTGCTAGTAGGTTGCTAATAGTGTTGATTACTCCTTATAGTTGATGCTAGTTGGTTTATTTGGTGGAAGATCATATGTTCAGATCCTTTATACATATTATTACCCCTCTGATTATGAACATGAATATGCTTTGTGAGTAGTTACTTTTGTTCCTGAGGACAAGGGAGAAGTCTTGCTATTAGTAGTCATGTGAATTTGGTATTCGTTCGATATTTTGATGAGATGTATGTTGTCTAGCCTCTAGTGGTGTTATGTGAACGTCGACTACATAACACTTCACCATTATTTGGGCCTAGAGGAAGGCATTGGGAAGTAATAAGTAGATGATGGGTTGCTAGAGTGACAGAAGCTTAAACCCTAGTTTATGCGTTGCTTCATAAGGGGCTGATTTGGATCCATATGTTTCATGCTATGGTTAGGTTTACCTTAATACTTTTGTTGTAGTTGCGGATGCTTGCAATAGAGGTTAATCATAAGTGGGATGCTTATTCAAGTAAGAACAACACCCAAGCACCGGTCCACCCACATAACAAATTATCAAAGTACCGAACGCGAATCATATGAACGTGATGAAAACTAGCTTGATGATATTCCCATGTGTCCTCGGGAGCGCTTTTCCTTATATAAGAGTTTGTCCAGGCTTGTCCTTTGCTACAAAAAGGATTGGGCCACCTTGTTGCACTTTATTTACTTTTTTACTTGTTTCTCGTTACAAATTATCTTATCACAAAACTATCTGTTACCACTTATTTCAGTACTTGCAGAGAATACCTTGCTGAAAACCGCTTATCATTTCCTTCTGCTCCTCGTTGGGTTCGATACTCTTACTTATCGAAAGGACTATGATAGATCCCCTATACTTGTGGGTCATCAGTGCCTTGCTGCCCCTACTGTCACTGGGAAAGGACACCGCAAGATTGAACCCAAATCTAAGCACTTCTCCCATTGCAAGAAAGATCAATCTAGTTGGCCAAACTAAACCGATAATTCGAAGAGACTTGCAAAGATATCAAATCATGCATATAAGAATTCAGAGAAGAACCAAATAATATTCATAGATAATCTTGTTCATAAACCCACACTCATCGGATCTCAGCAAACTCACGGCAAAACAGTATTACATCGAATAGATCTCCAAGAACATCGAGGAGAACTTTGTAGTGAGAATCAAAGAGAGAGAAGAAGCCATCTAGCTAATAACTATGGACCCGAAGGTCTGTGGTAAACTAATCACGCTTCATTGGAGAGGCTCTGGTGTTGATGTAGAAGCCCTCCGTGATCGATTCCCCCTCCGGTAGATCGCCAGAAAAGGCCCCAAGATGGGATCTCACAGGTACAGAAGGTTGCAGCGGTGGAAAAGTGGTTTTGTGGCTCTCTGCGATCGATCTAGGGTATAAGAGTATATATAGGCGAAAGAAGTACGTCGGTGGAGCTACGTGGGGCCCATGAGGGTGGGGGGCACCTTCCCCCTGGGCGCACCCTCCTGCCTCGTGGCCACCTCGCGGAGTTCCAGACTTCAACTCCAAGTCTTCTGGTTTGCTTTCGGTCCAAGAAAGATCATCGCGAAGGTTTCATTCCGTTTGGATTACATTTGGTATTCCTTTTCTGCGAAACTCTAAAATACGCAAAAAAACAGAAACTGGCATTGGGCCCTCGGTTAATAGGTTAGTCCCAAAAATAATATAAAAGAGCATATTAAAGCCCATTAAACATCCAAAACAGATAGTATAATAGCATGGAACAATCAAAAATTATAGATACGTTGGAGACGTATCAACCATCCCCAAGCTTAATTATTGCTCGTCCTCGAGTAGGTAAATGATAAAAACATAATTTTTGATGTGGAATGCTACCTAACATAATTATCAATGTAATTTTCTTTATTGTGGCATGAATGTTCATATCCGAAAGATTCAAGACAAAAGTTTAATATTGACATAAAAATAATAATACTTCAAGCATACTAACAAAGTAATCATGTCTTCTCAAAATAACATGGCCAAAGAAAGTTCATCCCTACAAAATCATATAGTTTGGGTATGCTCCATCTTCATCACACAAAGTACTCAAATCATGCACAACCCCGATGACAAGACAAGCAATTGTTTCATACTTTAGTATTCTCAAACTTTTTCAACTTTCACGCAATACATGAGCGTGAGCCATGGACATAGCACTATAGGTGGAATAGAATGGTGGTTGTGGAGAAGACAAAAAGGAGGAAGATGGTCTCACATCAACTAGGCGTATTAATGGGCTATGGAGATGTCCATCAATAGATATCAATGTGAGTGAGTAGGGATTGCCATGCAACGGATGCACTAGAGCTATAAATGTATGAAAGCTGAACAAAAGAAACTAAGTGGGTGTGCATCCAACTTGCTTGCTCATGAAGACCTAGGGCATTTTGAGGAAGCCCATTGTTGGAATATACAAGCCAAGTTCTATAATGAAAATTCCCACTAGTATATGAAAGTGACAAAATAAGAGACTCTCTATCATGAAGATCATGGTGCTACTTTGAAGCACAAGTGTGGAAAAAGGATAGTAGCATTGTCCCTTCTCTCTTTTTCTCGCTTCTCTTTTTGTGGGGCCTTCTCTTTTTTTGGCCTTTCTATTTTTTTCCTCACGTGGGACAATGCTCTAATAATGAAGATCATCACACTTTTATTTACTTACAACTCGAGAATTACAACTCGATACTTAGAACAAAATATGACTCTATATGAATGCCTCCGGCGGTGTACCGGGATGTGCAATGTATCAAGAGTGACATGTATGAAAAAATTATGAATGGTGGCTTTGCCACAAATACTATGTCAACTACATGATCATGCAAGGCTATATGTCAATGATGAAGCGTGTCATAATAAACGAAACGGTGGAAAGTTGCATGGCAATATATCTCGGGATGGCTATGGAAATGCCATAATAGATAGTTATGGTGGTTGTTTTGAGTAAGGTAAATGGTGGGTTTATGGTACCGACGAAAGTTGCGCGGTATTAGAGAGCCTAGCAATGGTGGAAGGGTGAGAGTGCGTATAATCCATGGACTCAACATTAGTCATAAAGAACTCACATACTCATTGCAAAAGTCTACAAGTCATCAAAAGCAAGCACTACATGCATGCTCCTAGGGGGATAGATTGGTAGGAAAAGACCATCGCTCATCCCCGGCCTCCACTCATAAGGAAGACAATCAAAGAAACACCTCATGCTTCAAATTTGTTACACAACAGTTACCATACATGCATGCTACGAGACTTGCAAACCTCTACACATGTATTTCTCAATTTCACAACTTCTCGACTAGCATGACTCTAATATCACCATCCTCATGTCTCAAAACAATCATCAAGCATCAAACTTCTCATAGTATTCAACGCACTTTATATGAAAGTGTTTATTATACCCATCTTGGATGCCCATCATATTATGACTAGTTTTATAGCCAAAGAAATTACCATGCTGTTCTAAAAGACTCTAAAAATAATATAAGTGAAGCATGAGAGATCAATAATTTCTATAAAATAAAACCACCACCATGCTCTAAAAAGATATAGCTGAAGCACTAGAGCAAAATTATCTAGCTCAAAAGATATAAGTGAAGCACATAGAGTATTCTAATAAATTTTGATTCATGCGTGTCTCTCCAAAAAGGTGTGTACAGCAAGGATGATTGTGGTAAACTAAAAAGCAAAGACTCGTATCATACAAGACGCTCCAAGCAAAACACATATCATGTGGTGAATAAAAATATAGCCTCAAGTAAAGTTACCAATAGACGAAGACGAAAGAGGGGATGCCTTCCGGGGCATCCCCAAGATTAGGCTTCTGGTTGTCCTTGAATTTTACCTTGGGGTGCCTTGGTCATCCCCAAGCTTAGGCTCTTGTCACTCCTTATTCCAAAATCTATCAAATCTTTACCCAAAAACTTGAAAACTTCACAACACAAAACTCAACAGAAAATCTCATGAGCTCCGTTAGTATAAGAAAATAAACTACCACTTTAAGGTATTGTAATGAACTCATTCTTTATTTATATTGGTGCTAAACCTACTGTATTCCAACTTCTCTGTGGTTCATACCCCCTGATACTAGCCATAGATGCATCAAAATAAGCAAACAACACGCGAAAAACAGAATCTGTCAAAAACAGAACAGTCTGTAGCAATCTGGAGATTTAGAATACTTCTGTAACTCCAAAAATTCTGAAATATTAGGAAGACCAGGATAAAAAGTATATTTATCTACTGCAGTTGGAATTGGTATTTTATCGCTCCCTGGTAAAAAATGAAAATTATTTTCGTGAGCGCATACTTTCTGTTTTTACCATCAAGATCAAACAACAATCATCCAAGAAGATCCTAAAGGCTTTACTTGGCACAAACACTACTGAAACATAAAAAACACAATCATAACATAAGCTAGATGAATTATTTATTACTAAACAGGAACAAAACCTAAAGAACAAAAATAAAATTGGGTTGCCTCCCAACAAGCGCTATCGTTTAACGCCCTTAGCTAGGCATTGATAATTTTAATGATGCTCACATGAAACATAGCAATTGAAACACAAAGAGAGCATCATATAGCATGTGAAAACACATCTAAGTCTAACATACTTCCTATGCATAGGCATCTTATAGGCAAACACCAAGCAAAAACTAGCATATGCAAGGAAGAGCAAAGAAACAATAGCAATCTCAACATAACGAGAGGTAATTTAGCAACATGAAACTTTCTATATTTCCCTCTCTCATAATAATTACATGTAGGATCATAATCAATTTCAACAATATAGCTATCACATAACATATTCTCAACACGATCCACATGTATGCGAAGTTGACATTCTTCCAAAATAGTGGGATTAATATTAACTAAAGTCATGACCTCTCCAAACCCACCTTTATCAAAAATCTCATAAGATTGAACATTATCCCAATATGTTGGACCTAAAACTGACACTCTTCCAAACCCACTTTCAATATTATTGCAAACACTATTATCAATCTCATATTCATCATGGGGCTTAAATAAATTTTCAAGATCATAAGAAGAGTCACCCCAATCATGATCATTGCAACAAGTAGTAGACATAGCAAAATTAGCATCCCCAAGCTTAGGGTTTTGCATCTCATTAACACAATTGACATTAATAGAATTTATAATAACACCATTGCAATCATGCTTTTCATTCAAGGAACTATCGTGAATCTCTTCATAATTTTCTTCTTTCAGCACTTCATCACAATTTTCAGATTCACGAATTTTAAGCAAAACCTCATAAAGATAATCTAGTGCACTCAAATCACCAGAAATTGGTTCATCATAATTGGATCTCTTAAAATATTAGCAAGTGGATGCGAATCCATAAACTTTTAGCAAGCGAAGATGCAAGCAATAAGGAGGCACATGGTAACACAAGCAAACAAAAGATCAAATGGAAGAAGGGCGAAGGAAAACACGAATTGTGAGGTGGGGGAGAGGAAAACAAGAGGCAAATAGCAAATAATGTAATGCGAGGGAGAAGAGTTTATGATGGGTACTTGGTATGTCTCCCCGGCAACGCCGCCAGAAATCCTTCTTGCTACCTCTTGAGCATGTGTTGGTTTTCCCTTGAAGAGGAAAGGGTGATGCAGCAAAGTAGTGTAAGTATTTCCCTCAGTTTTAAGAACCAAGGTATCAATCCAGTAGGAGACAACGCACAAGTCACCTAGTACCTACACAAACAGTCAAGAACCTCGCAACCAATGCGATAAAGGGGTTGTCAATCCCTTCACGGACACTTGCAAAAGTGAGATCTGATAGAGATAGTAAAATAAATATTTTTGATATTTTTGTTATATAGATTGAAAAGTAAAGATTGCAAAATAGTAAACAAGATGCTATGTAAATAAAAGAGATGCAATATAATAAGAAAGAGACACGGGGGCCATAGGTTTCACTAGTGGCTTCTCTCAAGATAGCATGTATTACGGTGGGTGAACAAATTACTGCCGAGCAATTGATAGAAAAGTGCATAGTTATGAAGATATCTAAGGCAATGATCATGAATATAGGCATCACGTCTGTGTCAAGTAGATCGAAACGGTTCTGCATCTACTACTATTACTCCACACATCGACCGCTATCCAGTATGCATCTAGGGTATTAAGTTCATAAGAACAGAGTAACGCTTTAAGCAAGATGACATGATGTAGAGGTATAAACTCAAACAATATGATATAAACCCCATCTTTTTATCCTCGATGGCAAAAATACAATACGTGCCTTGTTGCCCCTACTATCACTGGGAAAGGACACCACAAGATTGAACCCAAAGCTAAGCACTTCTCCCATTGCAAGAAAGATCAATCTAGTAGGCCAAACTAAACCTATAATTCAAAGAGACTTGCAAAGATATCAAATCATGCATATAAGAATTCAGAGAAGAACCAAATAATATTCATAGATAATCTTGTTCATAAACCCACAATTCATCGGACCTCGGCAAACACATCGCAAAAGAGTATTACATTGAATAGATCTCCAAGAACATCGAGGAGAACTTTGTATTGAGAATCAAAGAGAGAGAAGAAGCCATCTAGCTAATAACTATGGACCTGAAGGTCTGTGGTAAACTACTCACGCTTCATCGGAGAGGCTATGGTGTTGATGTAGAAGCCCTCCGTGATCGATTCCCCCTCCGGTAGATCGCCAGAAAAGGCCCCAAGATGGGATCTCACGGGTACAGAAGGTTGCAGCAGTGGAAAAGTGGTTTTGTGGCTCTCTGTGGTCGATCTAGGGTATAAGAGTATATATAGGCGAAAGAAGTACGTCGGTGGAGCTACGTGGGGACCATGAGGGTGGGGGGGGGGGGGGGGGCGGGCCTACCCCCTGGGCACGCCCTCCTGCCTCGTGGTCGCCTTGTGGAGTTCCAGACTTCAACTCCAAGTCTCCTGGTTTTCTTTCGGTCCAAGAAAGATCATCATGAAGGTTTCATTCCGTTTGGATTCCGTTTGGTATTCCTTTTCTACGAAACTCTAAAATAGGCAAAAAAATAGAAATGGGCACTGGGCCTTCGGTTAATAGGTTAGTCCCAAAAATAATATAAAAGAGCATATTAAAGCCCATTAAACATCCAAAACAGATAATATAATAGCATCAAACAATAAAAAATTATAGATACATTAGAGACGTATCAGTGGATCACTGGACAGCGGTCAAGAACATTTTAAAATACCTGAAAAGGACTAAGGATATATTTCTCGTTTATGGAGGTGACAAAGAGCTCATCATAAACGGTTACGTCAATGTGAGCTTTGACACTGATCCGGATGGCTCTAAGTCACAAACCGGATATGTATTTTTATTAAATGGTGGAGCTGTCAGTTGGTGCAGTTCTAAGCAGAGCGTCGTGGCGGGATCTACGTGTGAAGCGGAATACATAGCTTCTTCGGAAGTAGCAAATGAAGGAGTCTGGATGAAGGAGTTCATATCTGATCTAGGTGTAATACCTAGTGCATCGGGTCCAATGAAAATCTTTTGTGACAATACTGGTGCAATTGCCTTGGCAAAGGAATTCAGATTTCATAAGAGAACCAAGCACATCAAGAAACGCTTCAATTCCATCCGCGATCAAGTCAAGGAAGGAGACAGAGATTTGCAAGATACATACAAATCTGAATGTTGCAGACCCGTTGACTAAGCCTCTCTCATGAGCAAATCATGATCAGCACCTAGACTCCATGGGTGTTAGAATCATTACTGTGTAATCTAGATTATTGACTCTAGTGCAAGTGGGAGACTAAAGGAAATATGCCCTAGAGGCAATAATAAAGTTGTTATTTATATTTCCTTATATCATGATAAATGTGTATTATTCATGCTAGAATTTTATTAACCGGAAACTTAGTACATGTCTAAATACATAGACAAACAGAGTGTCCCTAGTATGCCTCTACTAGACTAGCTCGTTAATCAAAGATGGTTAAGTTTCCTAGCCATAGACATGTGTTGTCATTTGATGAATGGGATCACATCATTAGAGAATGATGTGATGGACTAGACCCATTCGTTAGCTTAGCACCATGATCATTTAGTTTATTGCTATTGCTTTCTCCATAACTTATACACGTTCCTATGACTATGAGATTATGCAACTCCCGAATACCGGAGGAACACTTAGTGTGCTATCAAACGTCACACGTAACTGGGTCATTTTAAAGATGCTCTACAGGTGTCTGTGATGGTGTTTGTTGAGTTGGCATAGATCGAGATTAGGATTTGTCACTCCAATTGTCGGAGAGGTATCTCTGGGTCCTCTCGGTAATGCACATCACTATGAGTCTTGCAAGCAATGTGACTAATGAGTTAGTTACCGGATGATGCATTACAGAACGAGTAAGCAACCAGGAAATAATAGACTAGCCGAACTTTTGCTAGAAACTGAAACCTGTATAAATAATAAAAGATGCAAGTGATAAGCACATGTGACACCTTCTAAAGAAATGATACAAGGCTACACGAAGAAATGGGGAGATGCAATCACATAGAAGAGGGGAGCTGAAATGCACACAATATCATATACAAAATTCAGTTGGATGATTGGGCCCACATAAACATTGAGCTAGCTATGTGAATGCTAAACGAATGCGCTATTGGCTGACCACTGCCCTTGTACTCAGGGCACCTCCAAGCCAAAAAAACTGTTCCATTGTGAGGATATAATAGGTCCAAGCATTTAGTGCATAACTGATTGCTAGTTTTGCTAATCAAACATTATTTCTCACAACAACTTAGACATGCTACTAACTACTAAGACCAACAAGCACCTTTTGCAGCTCTAGTTGTTGCTGCCCAAGAGATGAGGTCATAAAGGTTGAGTATTCATGATAAGTATAGCACCAATGGTGCATTAAGCCCAAATGTCGCTCATGTTTAGCTTTAGATATTCACTCCAATATGTTATGTGGATGTTATGTAACAGTCCAATAGGGAAAAAAAATCAATTCTAGCTTCACCAAATGATCGAATGACTACTTTTTCAAAAAATTTAAAAATGCAATTTTTAACATTTTCATTGTCAAAATTAATCAAATACTCCCTCTGTAAATAAATATAAGAGTGTCTTCCCCCCACAGGTAATCTAAAGGTACATATGCAGATTACAGAAACACTGTACTAGTGAAATATGTCAATGGTTACTTACGCCCAAGGTCATAACTGTAAACATTCTGTTCAATGCTAATGTGATCCGTGGGTACTCCATAGGTACTAAGAATCTTTACAATTTGGTGAATTATCCTGTCTTCTTTGCAGCATTTGATTTCAACTATCTTGAGATGCTCGATACCAAGAATTGTGTCCTTGGGTTATACTTCCTCCGTCCCATAATATAAGAACGTTTTTGACACACACTAGTGTTAAAAACGTTTTTATATTATGTGACGGAGGTAGTAGCATTTTTTTGTTTCAGTCACTTACTCTTCCGATAGAAAACAAAAAAACATTTAACTCAAATTAATCAGAAGCAAATGCTAATAACTTTAAAGACAAAATCTATGATATGTTCACAAGTCTAAAAAAATATTCATGATTTCACAAAATTAAGAGTGATAGCGTATCTCGGTGGTGCAGCAAAATGTGATCCTTTTTCCTAGTGTATATGTATAGCGATTGTTGGATTTAAATTTTCGGTGATAGGTAAAATGCGTATTTTACACTCGCCTCCTTTTAATCCCGTGAGGCCGGGACCCCGCAAGCAAACCAAGCTAGCTTCTCCCTCGAAGGTCCTGCGAATCTTTCCATGTCGCAAACGCATTTCTCCAACTCCTCAACCCGGATGGTCTCCATGGCGCTCGGTTGCTCGTATCAGTAGCGACCTTCGCGTCGTTGGTCGGCCTCTGTACGTTGAGCATCGCGTCGGTCGCTCGTATCAGTTGCCATTCTTCTCTTCCACCCTCGGCTCCGGCGGGAAAGCTGCCGGCGGCGAGGTGCGGCGGCGACCCCGGCGCTTCCTGCATCTGTCTCCCCTCTTTGCCACCACGCCGGCATTCCGTGATCGTGTCTTGCACAGCTGTACGGTTGTGCCGCAGCTTCGGCGCCTGCCACCTGTTCGACGGAATGCCTCGGCCGCAAGAAGGCAACAAGAGGGCCGCTCTGGCCCGCGGCGAGGGCATCATCGGCGCCCTACCGGACGATCTCCTGCAGCACGTGCTCTCCTTCCTCCCGGCGCAGCAGGCCGTGCGGACCTGCGTGCTCGCCCGGCGCTGGCGCGGCCTCTGGAAATCCGCCACAGGCCTGCGCATCACCGGTGTCCATGAGTCGGAGGTGACGCCCGTCCAGGAGCTCCGCCTTCTGCTCCTTCGCTGTCGAGCGCCGATCGACACGTGCGAGCTCAGGTTCGCCGTGGTCTCCGACGACGACGTGCCCCGTGTGAGCCTCTGGATCCGGCACATTATGCTCTGCCAAGTTCGGCTGCTCCGGCTCGATATCTCTCGGGACGGCTATGGTGTTTACTTTTACGTAGACAACCTGCCTCTTGCCTCTCAGCATCTGACGAGGCTAGAGCTCATTGACACAGGGTTAAACGACAGCTTCCTCGATTTTGCCGGCTGTCCGGTGCTGGAAGATCTAGTAATCATCAATGGCTGTTTCGTCCATGTCAGGAGGATCTCTTCAAAGTCTCTAAAACGCCTGGCCATTGCTGATAGCAGTTTCAATCAGCATGCCCGTACTCGTATTTACGCTCCAAGTTTCGTTTCTCTACGACTCGAGGACAACTGGGACAGGACTCCTGTGCTTGACAGCATGCCGTCGTTGAAGGCTGCATTCGTCAGATTTATCAAAGAATCTGTGGACAGGTGTTTTTATTCCGACTCTTGGGATTGCCACAACGAGGACTGTCAAGGTTGTTACGATCTACAGGCTGTTAACTCTCATGACTCGGTGCTTCTCAAAGGTTTATCAGAGGCTGAGAATTTGACATTGATAGATGAACATGACACGGTATGTATGTTTTAACCCCATTTACATTTGCGGTCCTATTATATATCTGTTGCAATATCTATGACCATCTAAATGATGCTTCTTAGAAAGTCATAAACAATGCAACCAGCTAGTAGAGCTTTTACATTATTCCCCACGCTCAAAACAATCATCATGTAATCTTGAGATAAAAAAAAACAATCATCATGTTTGCAGTGACGATTAATTTGTTCTCTCTGGTTTGCAATTTCTGCAGTTTATTTTCAGAAGGGATTTGATATGGTGCCCTACATTTAGTAAGTTAAAGACCTTGTTACTCAATGAATACTGGTGCGTGCCTGACGACTTCCGCGCACTAGCTTTTATTCTTGAACACTCACCATTTCTGGAGATTCTCACTCTTCAGTTCTTTTCCAAGGTATATATACTTTGTCAAAATGGGAATTCTTTAACTTGCACTGTAAAGCTACACTATCTATTATCTGATCGGTTTTGATTCAATCTTTTTTGCCTGCAGGGACCTAATCATAAAGTGGAAATAAAAGGAGGTTACAATGCAGTGGAGACCTCAGCTGCAATATCAAAACATCTTAAGGCAGTCGAAGTCAAATGTAACTCGGTTGATGCGGAGGTTCTCAAAATTTTGAAGTTCCTTGGTACACTTAACATATGTAAGCTAACTATCAACAGCACCCCACGCTTTCTACATTTCTGCAGTTTGCCTTCATTTTGAAGTTCCTAGTTTAGTAGAAAGAGTGAATGTTATACCAGTAATGAGAAGCCTGCTCTGCATTTGGTGGGTGGAAAATAACTCAATGTGCTGTTTGGAAGTGTTAACTACAATGGTGTTTAGATTGAAATGCACTGCACAAATGGTAGCACGGCATGTTGATTTTGTTGAACAGTTCTGACATTTTGTGGCTCCTATTCCAGTTGCAATTCAGTTTGTTTACTTATTGGCTTACAATGTCAACATTATGGTCTATAATTATTTGCTAGGGCCATCTGATTCTTCATAATTAGACAGATTGTCTGAAAATCTTGACATGAGTATTTGTTATTAAACCACTGGATGCCATTGCTAGAGAGCTAATCCTAACAGTTAAATCAAGATCTCAACTCTAACCAGATGTTGAAACGTGCAAACTTTTGAGTAATTAGATTATTCTGCAGTTTGATATGTGAAAATATGAAAAATTATGGACTGAATCTTGTGGCCCATTGATTCCTTGTCAAGGAGCTGAAATTCCTTGTTTCCCAAGTGACACCCCCGCAAGCTTCTCATCCTTCCATACATGTAAAGGTTTCTAGGGAGAGAAGACCTTGGCTGAAGACATATGGCCTATTTCATCTTAATTACTGTATTAAGGAACGAATGCAGTTTGCAGCAGTGACGAGGATGCGACCTTTTGTTGGACATTCATGTTGGTTCGACTCGGTGAAGCAGCTTAGAAAAAGTAGTGACATGTACTATTTTTTTAATCGCCCTCCCTTGACTGATTTATCTCGCTGAAGATGTATTTTGACTTCTGTTGTTGTATTAATGTGTCGGAACCTTGCGCCATATCTCATACTCGCTCCTTCCCGAATAAGGATGGCAATGGGTCAGGTTTGGATCGGGTAGGACAATATCAAATCCATATCCATATCCATGAAGACAGTCTTTGCCCGCCCATGAAAAAATCCATGGGTGAAAAATTGTGTCCATGTCCAAATCCGATGGATATCCATACCCATTGGACATCCATTGGGTCCTCTCGAGACATATAAATAAGACATAACACAATATTAACATAAACTCTTCCATTCTTCACCTCATGGCAGGCTAGGCTTCATTTATGGTAAATCAACATCCACTAACAACTTAAGATCATTTAGTATTTTTCTAACAGATGAGAATGACGAGTCATTTAAGGAGGTAAAAATAAGGAGAGGGGTGTTGGAGTATGCTATGGAGGGGATTGAATATCAACTAAAAAAAGTTACGATGGGGATTGTGTAATTTCTTATGCATGTTTTAGATAAAAAAAATTGTAAAATTATTGTGGGACATATGAGCGTGGGGCAGGGATAGCATATTTCCCCCCATTAAGTCATACTATCGGGTCGGTTTTGGGTATATCCATGGATACAAGATTATATCCATGCCCTATCCACAAACAATTGGGTCGGGTTTGGGCGCCGTCCATGGACACAAAAGCATATCCAAACCCTATCCATTCGTGTCGGATATCCATGGATATCCATGTCCATGGATAAAATTGTCATCCTTATTCCCGAACTATTGTTAGGTATCTATATATATATATATGTGTAAGACAACTAATTTGTGACGGAGGTAATATTTGTTAGTGTATTTATTGTTCATACGGCACTATTTTGTTCCACTAGTGAAACTCTTCAGATTTAAATGATCTGAAACACTTTCTGACTTTGATTCAAATGAAGGATAAATACATGGTTATGGACATAACTGTTATGTGCGAAGTATATACAAATGTGTTGGTTTTGAATTGCTAGAACTCCAAAGCAAGCAAAACCATTCTTGAGGCATCTTTTGGGGCTACCTGATAAGGGCATCTCTAACACCGATCCTCAAACCATCTCACACAGCCATCTCTTGGGTTTAGACGGAAAAAAGAACAAAAAACCGTGTCTGTTTGGGTCGCCGCCGCGTTGGTATTGGCCTCGGCACGCTCACTTGGAGGTGGAGGCGATGGAGGTGATTCCGTTCAAAAATGAAAAAGTTTACGACCTGTAGAACCGCAAGGACTGGAGTGTACAGTAGTACGTACTCTGCAAGACTGTAAGGCAAAGCTACGGCGGGCGTATATAATAGTCCCATAAAAAATGCTACACTCACGGGCTACTTTTTACTTAATCAACGGACTTTCCTTTTCTCCCTCACTAATCTCACCCCCCTGATTTTCAGGGTGGGCACGCGTCGCCTAACGCCCAATTAGCGCAACCCACGTCCGCTTAGCCCCGTAAAACGCCCGTAAAGCCCCCGTGAATGTAGCATTGCTGTAGTCCCATCAGCCATCACACAAGCAGCGGTAGCCCGTGAGGTTCCGCAATCAAGACACTCCACAACTCTAGTACGGATAGAGATCCAGTGACTTGCCTCTAGCAAGTCACATTGTAACTGGCTCCCTCTCATCAGCCCTCCAAACAACATCTAACGGACAGCAGTGACCCAAAGCAAAAAAAAGGCCCCCACACTACACTTGGGCATCCATCCAACACAGCTTAACAAAGAAAATGCTTCAGCCTTGGCCGTTCAGTCAACAGTTTTATGTCAGCTAACAATACAAATGTAACAATACTAACAGCTTATATATGTATTGAATAAAAGAATATGGTAGAGATACGAGAACAGTTTTTTTGCAAAGGTAAGCTAAAGTTCCTTTTGGGTCAACATTTTCTGTCTTTATATGGTTCACTCATAGCACTAGTGGCTGCATTGAGTAAATCCTCAATGCATGGAGCAACGGAATCAAGTGCACTTCCATTGCGTGCTTCTCTAGTCCATCTCTTTAAGATATAATGTTTTGGCAATGTCTTTATATTTCATCAAGTCAAGAACTTTTAGATCATGTCCACACAATATTCCTGTCCTATTGAACATTCCACAACTACAAGAAACCTTTTGGGTCAAAGGATCACCTATCACTATGTGCTCCTCCTCAAACAGCAAATCACCATGCAAACTCCCAATGGTAATAGCAAATTTGTTATTTCCATCCAATACTCTACAACATGCAGCCAACAAGTGGCGTGTTTGTGGCAATTGAAGATAGTGGTTGTGTTCCAGTTCAACATCAGTAACTTCATAATTTTCTGCAGCTCGATCCAATCTAATAACCATCTGAACTCTACAATTAGTTCTTGTTTCAGCTCTAAAATGTTTTGGCTCACGGTCGGTTTGTCCCTTCCTTCTAATGCCTTCATTGGAACAAACAAATCTGCATGAAGTCGCCTTTCCATCAAATTTGCTTAAGTTGATGCATCTTTTCCTCACATCAAAACCTATGTGACCCCCATATTCTACCCAAAACACCCAGGCCTCATGTGAATCTCTGAATCTCATACCAACTTGAGGTATCCTTTTGCTGATTTCTGTCATTGCACAACCCAAATTCTGCCAAAAACCAAAAAGACACGTACAATTAGTGGCGGACCGATCTGGTGACTAAGCAATGCAACAAGACAAGCTCATATGCAAAAAAAACATTGGTTGTTATTCACAGTACATATACATGATTTGGTTGTTATGCACAGTACATGTCAATTTCCATCAGAGAAATTTAAAAGCTACTTCACATTGCTACTTGTAAATTTCCATCAATACATACTTCAGATTTGCTACTTGCCAATGTCAATTTCCATGCTTTCACGGTACTTGTCATTGAAATTCAAAACAATACACAGTACATATCAATTTCCATCAGTATAATTCAAAAACTACTTGTCATTGCATAGAAGCATCAAACAATATTTCCATGCTTTCACTGTACAGTTTTCTTCAGATCTTCTATTAAGAGACACATCAAGCACAATACTGAATTTCAATGGAAAAATTCTTAGTACAGTTCAATTTAAGGGAATCCACTCAAATCCACTATCTGCACAACCGGTGGCGCTCCAGAAGAACAACGCCGTCGGGGAATTGCTGGTGGGACGAGATGGGATTGCGGTAGGGTCGCCTCACTCACCTGGTAGCTAGAGGGCCGGCGTCGGGGAGGGGCGGGCGGGTCCGAGCGACGTGAGCAAGGAGGTCGGCCGGCGTAGCTGATCTACGGCGGCGCTCCTCCCTGGCCCGCGCGGGCGGCGCTCCTGCTCGATCTGCGGCGGGCGCTTGCAGCAGCAGCTTCCCGGCCCGTCAGGGCACTCCTCCCTTGCCCTCACGGCCGCGCGGCGCTGCCTACCCTCCGCGGCGACGGCGCTCGGCTGCTCCGAGCTGGCTCTTCGCGCCAAAGCCATCCTTGTCCTCCTTTTCCCCGCCACAAATCTGTGCTGGATGGGTGCCTGGACATAAGTGTGAGCCTTTTTTGCTTTCCTTCACTGCGGTTCTTTGGATGTGGTTTCAACGGCAGATGATTGGCGGCCAGTTACAACGTGACTTGCTGAAGACGAGTCACTGGATCTCAGTCCCTCTAGTACAGTAGGTGAGCTTCTTCCTGGTGGTAATAACTGCTCTGTGCTCTCCACCACTCCATCTCGTACCCCATCTCGTCCTTGAGCTGAGCTGAAATAGAGAGCTCTCACGCGCTTTGTCTTCTCCGTTGGGGTTGGACGATTCCTTGCATTTGCGCCGCCGCCCTGGCCCTGCGCAGCGGCGAGTGAAGCTAAGCCTCGGTGAGGTAAGCTCGTCTTCCACCGTGTTTTTTCCCCCGCTTCTTTGCTTCATTTCGTCATTGTTTTCTTGTCACCACAGCATCGATCCAGCGCGGTGGTGCTCACTACCTGTTCGACGGGTTGTCCAGCTATTTTTGCAAGGCCAGGAAAGCATCCATGCCCGGCAGCGAGGATCGGCTCAGCGCTCCTCCAGCACGCCCTTGGCTTCCTGCCGGCGAATGACGCGGTCCGGACAAGCGTGCTGGCCGGCCGCTGGCGCCACGCCTGGAGATCCATCCGCCGCCTGCACATCAGCCCCAAGGACGGGTGGGACAGGCCCCAACATCTCAAGGATTTCTTGGACGCTCTGCTGCCCCCCGGCGACCATGGCGTGCTGCAAAGGAGGTGAGCTGGGGCAGTGCTGTGGCAGCTGTGCAGAATGTACTGGTGACGATGACCATAGCGGCCGCTGCGTGCTTCTTGGAGGCTTGTCGGCTGCTGTGAATTTGGAGCTGGTAGCTCACGCTGGAATGGTATACTTACTTGGAACTCCCATCTTTACTCTCCTTCATAATGTCATCCTAGCCTTCATAATCTGGGTTTGCATGTTTAGGTTATTCCCCATCCACACTCTGCCAGTTACAAACAAGGACAAAATTTTGCAGTCGGCGCCCTCATGTTTTTTATTTCATTACAAACAAGCCTAGTTGCTTGGTCTGCCTCGAGTCCGAAAACAAACATTTCTCTTCGCGCGCCACCAAAGCTAAAAGCTCAAGGATTCAGACGACCATCTTCTTTTGCCTCTCATAGCTAGAAGCTCTTCGTCACAGCAAAAACAAAGAAAAGAATTGCCAACACATGAGTTTAAAGCAAGAAACTAGAAGCAATGTCCAGTAGGCTGAGACTAAGCTAAAAAAGTGCAATGTGTGTGTTCCATAATCTGCACACAACAAAACATATAACTTTCAGTCAGCCATCTAAGGACCCCCTCCTAGTTTGCGTTGTTTCCAACAACAAAACCCATCAAAAGTAAGATCAATCAACTCAGTCCGTTAAACTGCAGAGTTTTCCTAGTAAATTATCAAGAGTAAATAAGAGTTCCTCGAGTAATCATTAGTCACAGGGCATGCTAGCTATCAACGAGACTGAAGGGTTCCGATCAAGCGGCAATAAAAAGACAGCAATGTCCTAGTCAATCTTTAGCTACAAGTGTGCAACAAAAAAAGAAACAAATTTCCTTGTTTCACAAGGGCCGGAATTTTCACAGGCTGAGAAAAATGACGAAAACTTGGCAATTAGTCAAACATACATGATCTAAAACAAAATTCTGCTTCGTCATGAACTAGAAAATGGCCACGACTTTTCATTCTCAACACCTAGAACCAGCCCAAGCTCGCTAATATATGCCTCCATGATCCCTTTATCTATCTATGTGCCTACAAGATAACTATTCCCTCCGTAAATAAATATAAGACGTTTTAGAGACTCGACACAAGTCCATAAAACGTCTTATATTTGTTTACAGAGGTTGTACTTTACAAGCAAAAATAATACTAGGCACATCTATGACTAAACTCTAAATAGATAGACCCCAGCAAAAACAATACTATGCCCAACAGATCGCTATCAAACACTAGCATAGTTTATATGTATAGCATATGTAACCTCAAGTAATAATCTGGAAGGGTGAGTGAACATTTCTACAACCAACTGCCACAATCTGAGTTGGTTTGCCATCATCTCAGGGCTTCCACTAAAAGTGGAGATTAATTGGTCTGGAATTTGAATGCAGCAAACTGAGATGGCTTGACCTAAATGTTTGCCTTCTCATCGTGTGCTCTGAGAAGGACAAGAGGATCACATAGGCTTACTCCATTAAAAATGGATTGTGTGACTCAAGGTAATTGTGATGAGTCGTTTGCACCACCAGTTGGGTGAGCAATTTAAGGAGAAATGTGCGCCTGAACGGTGCTATCGAACAAACAATTCAAAAAACTACGATTTCAAAATGGGACTTGGCCACACCTATGTCTAGAAAGTGATTCCCCCTTGTACTACCTTCATGAGATTTTGACTTCTTATCCTGACTCAAATCATGACATGCAGATTCTGGGTTCAAACCCCCAATACTACTCTTTACCTATAGAATATAAAAAGTGAAATGGCGAAAATCAAACTGAGAGTCTGCAATTCAAGCACATCACAGTGCAACTTTCTGTCAACTGTCAGACATGGCCATCAAGGCATCATTTACCAAAAACCTAAACAGTTGTGGCTCGATGATCACGTGCCCAGAGCAAGGGGGGGAAGAGAAGGCGGGAGGTCTCACCTTTAATGTTTGTAGCCATCGTTGACATTGGAGAGCTGGACGAAGACGATGAGACCAAGCTGAAGATATTCAAAAGGCGGCCACCGCATGCGCAAGACCTTGCTGGTTTGGGATCTTTACGTATGTCATATATTTGGGCAGAGAGGAGCTCCAAGTTGATACTTTGGTTCGCAAGTCCCTGCAAAAAGGTTTTCTTCCAGTTCTAATCAATCAATCATCAATGAAGGAGTGTATATCAACTCAACCAAGAAATTTTGATTAATTATGCATGTGCGCTTCCCTGTCATGCTCCAGCTTTTACTAGTAAAACCAGTTCTGCATCCATCCATACGTACATACATGGTATTGAGGAAATTTTCACATCACGCCCATGTATG
Source organism: Triticum aestivum (assembly GCF_018294505.1). Lineage (NCBI taxonomy): Eukaryota > Viridiplantae > Streptophyta > Magnoliopsida > Poales > Poaceae > Triticum > Triticum aestivum. The sequence goes on from NC_057803.1 coordinate 506,975,355, forward strand.
CTATGCTATGCTATTCTATTGAAGTGAAGTATGGATGATTCCAAGCCTTAAGACAAAGACACACCGGCATTGGGTGGCTGGCTGCCATTTGATTTGATTTTGATTATTTGGCTCTAACTAATTAGTCTAGTCCAAGTAAATACACCTTGTTCCTCAATCAGATTTGCTTGGTTTCTCCTAAAGAAAGAAAGAAAGAAAGAAACTGCAGACGAGTACATCCATCCATCCAGTTGGAATGCCAAAGTTGCGAACTACTAGTACCCAATTTTCTTGCGTGTGCACACAAATTAATAGTAGTCTGAAATCTGCAGAAACGAGCACCATCTACCACTTAATTGCAGAGCAGATTTGCTACTTTCGATATGTTCATTAGGGAAAGATAGCAACTCTACCTTGCTGTAAAAACTCCATTAATCAATAAATCCAGCAATACAAGACCTCACTAGGAGCTTAGCGGAGTCACCAGCACCACCAGCTAGTTAAAACTAACATCCCACCTACACCCCAACAACTCTAGCACCACAACCAACCCCTCAAGCTTGAGATTGTGAGCCATATAATCATAAGAAGAGTTTGTACATGCTATATCTATCTTAGAATGATAAGCTTTTATGCAGAACACATTTACACTACACACTTAATAAACTCCTGTCAAATAGCTCACAAGAGCAAAACGCATACACATGGACCAATGGCTCAATTATGAGGCAATTCATATGAACCATAGCACATCACAGGAAACATAGCATCCATCCACAGTGACCATTAGAGGCCAGATCCTGGCATGGCATAGCCGTGGCTCGGTCGACACAAACTCAGAGTAACCAGAGGCAAGGAGAAGAGGAAGGAGAGGAGCTCACCATGCCAGTTTTTAGCCGATTCCTAACAGCACCGCCGTTGCCACATGGCAAAAAGGGGCCAACAGAAGACGGTGAGGCTGGAGACCAAGCCTGCCTACCACCGTGCACCTTGCCTGGCTCGATGAACCCCTTCTCCTGCACAAGGACAACACGCATAACACATCTTGAGCTCAGATCGAAAAACAACAAAAAAAAACAAATCATGGGGATCCACAAAGAACGGAGCAGCTACCTCACCTATCCTTGAGGCTGGAGCAGGGCTCCATTGACTCAAGCTTGGCGGCGACTCTGCCCATGCAGGCGGCGGTGACCTTATTGCGGTACACCAATGGCTGGTTCCCGATTAGCAGCTGCACATGCATCACAACACAGAGGAAAAAAGATGTCAAACTACTGCACACACATGAGCTATATTGCATAAGTATGCATGCATGGATCAAAGAAGTGTTAACTACACACAGCATGACAAGGCAATGTTCCAATTTTCAGAAAAATAAAGGAAGATCGGGGTAGCATCTCTTCTTCTCAGATTTAGAGGAAATCCTCAGCAGAGACAAGGAAATAGCACATGGTCAAAGATAAGTACTAGACGCCTGTACGTCACACACAAGAACACGCCACAAAAACTCATGACCTGCTACTCTATGCAGAACACAAGCACTGCACAAACAATTGGTACTCACCATTGGCATAGGTGTAAATCACGCTACATAAGGAAGACCCAAACATGCACATGACACAGTGATACCATGTACTATAACCAGAATCTACAGTGAGAACCAGTACCTACCTATTTAGTGAATCAATTGATATTCACAACATCAAGGAAAGCATACAATTGCAGACTAAGGCATAGCCTAGTGGTGGGAAGGGGCTGATGCCTTCCCACCCACCCAGCTTCAAGGCACGGTACTTGCAATTTGGGTTTGTTGCACCAATTATACTGTAGGGGGTTCCGTTACAGTCTTTCTATAAAAAAAAACATGATAGAAGAAGTACACCTAGAAGATCAGAGTTAATTAGCAAGCCAGAGGACCTAATTAGCTCATGTAGCAAGCCTTAACATTCTAAGGCACAATACCTGCTTCATCATTATGCAAGGAGACCAAACCCTGACCAGACATGGCCATGAACGCAGCGCGACCACCATAGCCGTGGCTCGATAGCCATGAACGCAGCGCGACCACCATAGCCGTGGCTCGATGGCCATGAACGCAGCGCGACCACCATAGCCGTGGCTCGACGGCCATGAACTCGACCACCATAGCTGTTTTGTAGCTGATGCCGAACAAAACCGCCTCTGTCGCACAGCAGCAGGACCAACGGAAGACGCCATGGCCGGAGACTGAGCCTACCACCATGAACCTTGCTTGGCACGATGAACCCCTTATCTCCTTTGCATCGGTACTGGCCGAGGAGGAGGTGGTCCATTGAGCCATAGTAGCTGGACCGGGAGGTTATGACACAGCTGGACATGGTAACCACAAAAACAAGTCAAAGATTATCAACAATTCTGTTAAAGAAACATAAAATTTATATTATGATTCAATTAGAAGGGACAGGGTTGCCCAAGAAACTCATAATGCACTGATTGTTTTTAAGGCGTCCTGCCTTAGGCGCTTAGGTAATAAGACGCCCTGGCAGCGCCTTACAAATATGTCCGCCTTAGACGCTTAGGCATTGCCTAGGCGCTAGAGCGGGTGGTGCTCGCCTTAGGTCGCTTTGCCGCCTTATAAACAATGAATGTACTCATAGATATAGTAGAGCCATAGATTATCTATCAAACATTCAATTGGCTGAGAAACTCATAATTAACATCTTGATACCAGGCCGTCTACAAAAATTTATTGTCTTGTTAACAAATGCAATCAGCCAATAAAGGACCAAACTGGACCAGCCCCACACACAACCATAAAGGACCAAACTGGGCCTAGAACCAGCTATACAAGTAATGAACTGAAATGAAAGCCGTGACAATATACATATATAAAAATCGATCCCATGCACGTCCACAAATCTGTGTACTCATGCATGTTGCTAATCAAAGAAAATGGCAAGAGTAAGATACACACATTCAGGATGGATTTAAGCTTCACAAATCCATGATTTGCTACACATGGAGATTTGACCATTCCAAACATGAGGCATAGTTAGGAACTCTTCAATTGAACATGACATGCATCAAACATCGAAATAAAAGCTATGTGCAAGTGCAGCATAATGATTCTTACTACAAAAAGGGGAGAAAACATGCAGAATGATTTACTACATATGATATATGAAGCTGGATCAGTACCCAGACACCATTAGAGAGGATAATGCACCACATTTAGTTACAACAAGCATCAGCCGCATACTATAAGGTACCAGCAAGCAAAGACCAAATTAACAATTCTCGCCATAATGGCACGACAGGAGTAGGTACCATACAAATCAACCAAGTATATGGGATCCAATAGAGGCAAGAAAGGTCACCTTTGCCAAAAACGGACTTCCTAGGTGGTCATGTTGAGCACCTTGGTGGGCATCCTCACAGGGCCCTCCGCCAGCAGTTGCTTGTCCTAGGCACCCTTTAAGGTCACCTTGACCTATCCATGGCGATCCAGGTGATCTGCTTGATGTCATCCGAGGAGCTGGTGAGGTCGATCACCTTCTTATGCACCCGCATCTTGATCTTGTCCCAGGTGTTGGTACCTGATTAACAAGCAAGACATCCTTTTTAGACCAAGTTTTGTTTTCAATATATGATAAAAACTTCAGCGGAAGCGCAGAAATTGCAGCACATGGAGATGCATAACAGTCATAAATTGTTTTCCAATGTCAGGCATCCAAGCATCACAATCCTCTTCTAGAAACATCACTACCTAGTGCCACTATATATAACAAGCACATACATCATCACAAGAGACCAAAATTAAGCATACGCAAACAGGGAGAAATTTTAGTTTATTTACTTTAACCAAAAAGGGTTGTTGCATATTCATCGAAACTGGACATTCTAAAGGGATGGATGGTCCAGTTTTACTCAAAGTTTAACCATGATCACCACTAACACATCAGCATATATACTCATGCTTTCATCCTAGATTATTTCATCATTATACACGGTAGATGTGATAAGGTTAGATAAACAGTGGAGTGGGAACACCACAATCAAGTACACTACCTCTTTGTTCCTATACAGTCCTACATAGACTGGGGCAAAGATAAGAAATATGCTGCTTTTAGAATGGGGGATTCTTTCAGCTTGATTTGAAAGCAGTTCAAGATAACAGTCAGATCAGAAAATGACAGTCTACTATTTAATACGATGATAACAAGCGACCATGTCAACAACCAGAAGAAAATGAGGCTGGGTAAACCAGCACACAACCAAAACAGACCACCCACAGCCTGAAGCACCAATCACAAACAGCAGCACCCAAACATGGACAAGGAAAACACTCCAGCACACACAACAAACCAAAAAGCTCAAAAGAAAATCATGGTTAGAAGAAGAAGCTCCAGTGGTGAGTAACAACAGCAAGTAGCCACTATCTGAACATATCAATCAACAGAATCAAAAGAATCACAGAAAAATCATAAATCTTCTCTAGAGCAAAGAACAGTCAACCATGGCCAACAAAAACAGATCTTAGCCACTGGACACAATTAATACTACATGAGCAAACTGACTAATTCGACCAAGGAACATATGTTCACCCAGCATCGCTCACCAGCACCAAGTAAGTAGCGAGCAAACAGCGATTGATCTCCAAGCAGCACAACAACTCCGATGCTATGAGAAACTGAGGTGTAAGGTAACCTGTCATTTTTGTTGGCTAAAACTCCCACTAACCAAGAACACAACTTCGATTGCAGGCTCACGTAAGATCATTTCCCCCTGAGGGGCCAGCAAGCAAAAAGCTGTTCAGTTTACATGTAACAAAGAAGACCAAATGAATAATAAATCCAAACTAGAAAAGGGGGGAATAGAAAGGAAAATAAGCTACTTTATTCGAATTCAATAACAAGAAAGGTTGTCTCAACACCAATCGACAAAAATGGGACATATTTTATGCAGATTCTGAACAATGAGAATACAGAGGTGCAACCATACAAGCATAACTGACCGTCCATGTGCAAATTCAGGCCGGAGGAAGGAGACGAACCGAGTGTAAGGGGAGACGAGAGAAATACTTACATGTGTCCATCCATGGCGTCAGAGCAGCAGGAGAGCGGCGTCCCAGGAGGGAAAGAAGGAAGCACACGGAGCACCTGCACGCGCGCACATCAGGGAGGGGAGCGGCTCCAATCGAAACCTGTTCAGATAGCATAGCAACACACACAGTGGTTAGTGGAGACGGTAGAAAAGTTAAACAACAGACATACGGATTGCTGTGGAAATTTGCAGGAGAATCATTGTCTGTCGCATACATGGCTAGAATAATTTTCAGGTGCATATACTGCGGCACCCTTTCGAAAAAACACATGTTAAATATGCACCTTTTGAGAACATTTTCATTTGTGGTTCTATATTAGCTGCTGATACAGGTAAAGAAGTGTATCATATATGATGTTAGTCTGAAACCACCATCGCCCATTATGAAAAAAAATAGCTTGAGAGGTGATAAAGAATTATTTCAAGAGTTATTACATGGTCTGGGAATGCAACCGTCTCAGATTTGAATGTGTCTAGAAGATGAATGTATCATCATCATCTTAGAGTTAGCAAAACATCACCATCGTGGTGGTGGGTTGTCAGGTTAGCAACGCTGCACTTTATTAGAATATAAAGAAGGGTATGTTTCTAAAATGCTTAAAATATGGATGTCAGCTGCCCTTAGCTTTGCTTCCAACAGTTTGAATGGAGGAAATGTGAAGTAGTAACCCCACCTTACTAGCGCACATAGCAAGGCCGAAAGTCAGGCGGAGAATGCAGTGCAAGTTACAGAGGTGTATTAGGTGTTGACAATTAAGGCCAACTGTAGGACACATTCAATTTGGCAGTGTCTTGAGCATACATAACACAAATACACATGCTGATGATGTATTTGAAGAAAGCAAGACTACAAATTGTGAGTCAAACAGAGTTCAACAAGTCATCAGTATACTTCCCTTTTATCCCAAAAAGAAGACTACAAGTTGAAACAAGATAGATTCGTAGGTCACATGCGCATGAGCAGATAGATGCACTCTAGCAAGCTAATGTGGTGCGGTTTTCAGTTTTCTTCTCTCCTCCCGTCTCTGAACGAAGAAAGTTTCAGTTTTCTTTTCTTCTCAGACCTCGGCTAATGTGGTGCCATGCAGCAAGAAAATTCAATGGCACCCACAGCAGAGCATGAGAGGGAGAGGGAGCAGAGAGATACCTTCCATGGCGTCGGCCGGCACTAGGGTCGGAGCAGCGGCGACACCTCCATGGAGAAGAAGCAGACCGTCTTGTAGGTGGTGCAACTGCCTGCGCGCATCAGGGAGGGAGGCAGGGGAGCTGCCAAACCGCATCAGGCTCCAGGCCTTCCATGGCGGGACCTCCATGTCCATGGAGAAGAAGCTGACGGACCAAGACACCTGACCTTCCATGGCTGCCGGGCCGGTGCGTGGTTGTGTCCGGCGCCGTGGTCGTTCACTGGGAATGGGAGCAGCTTGAGCAGAGGAAGGGCGGCGTCCCGAGAAAGATAAGGTTGCCGCCCCCACACTCCTGATCTCCCGGAGCAGAGGAGCTCGCCGACGACGGGTCTGGGCGTGCCGCCTGACCTGACCGGTCGTGGTGGATCTCCCTCCCTCTTCTCCTATCTTGCCTTCTCTTCTCCCGGTCGGGGAGGAGGAGAGGGTGAGGGAGGCCATGGCCGGCGGTGAGGTGGGTGTGAGCGGTGGGTGGTGGCGGCGGTTCGTCGGGAGCGGGATGGGGGGCTGTGTGTTAAGTGTGATCCGTGCGTTCTGGGGTAGGTGGGGGCGTCTCCTTCCCTTTTCAATGGGTGGGAAGGGAAGGGTTCTCCTCAATCTTGATTGGTCGCTGGTGTTTTACCCACGGATCGATCTCATCTTTTTTTCATATTCTAATTGGATATGCATATCGGACGGTGATCTGAATAGATGGATGGTGGATACTGTGTTTCCCCTCTTGATTGGCCGGTTCACCTCACCACGGATCGATGACGTGGGAGGAAGTCTACTGCTGTTGTGTTGGCTGGGGGTTTGCGAAACAAATCAAGTTAGTCTACTGCTGTTATGGGGCTTATACCTAGGAGGGAGGGCGTGGATTGTTGCTATGCTCTGATTGGTTGTTCCATGCATCACACGGATCGATCCTTTGGTTTACTCCATGGGTAGCACTGTTTCACATGGATTGATGCGTCAGCATCACTCGGGTGTCATCGGTGGATTTTTCGTCAAAAGAGACCACCTGCCGAGTTGAAATGACAAAAAGGACCACCCTTGGCTCAGAGTGACAAAAAAGACCCCCTCGCCGTGGCGGCGGGCGCGTCGGGCGACACGTGGCGCCTGCCGCCACGAGGTGAGGCGGCCGATCCCGTTGCCAGTCTGCCAGTCGCTGCCACAGGATTCCGGGTCGGGACCGAAACGGAAACGGGAATGGTGGCCATGCCGCTAGCATATGAGGCGGCCTGCACTGTAGCTCGACAGCGACGCGCTTCTGCCGCTGCAAAGGGTGGGCCATGCCGCCATGGCTTGTGGCGGCCGCACTGCGTGCTCGCCGACAAGGACGCGCGCTGGCCAGCCTACGTCCCTTTTCTTTCCGGCGCCTCCTTTTTCTTCTCAGTTTTTTATCGAGAAAAGTTTGGGCAGCACCTGTATCGTACGCTTATGATTGTTTGGCCGTGATAACATGATGTACTAAAGTAAAATGAACTTGCTTGTTACACGGCCACACACATGCATCAAATCGCATGTATAAACACCAATTAACGGCATATGAGGTTGTCGGCGAGAGCGCAGTGCGGCCGCCACAAGCCGTGGCGACATGGCCCACCCTTTGCAGCTACAGTGCAGGCCGCCTCATATGGTGGCGGCATGGCCCACCATTCTGTTTTCGTTTCGATCCCGGCCCGGAATCCTGTGGCAGCAATCCAGCCGCCTCACCCTGTGGCGGCAGGCGCCACGTGTCGCCCGACGCGTCTGCCGCCACGGTAAAAGGGTCTCTTTTGTCACTTTGATTTAGAGATGGTCTTTTTTATTAAATTGATCAGATAGATGGTCTCTTTTGACGAAAAATCGTCATCGGTGTGATTGATTAGTGGGGTTGGCTGCTCCATGATTTGTCCTATCCCCATCACCCCACGGATCGATGTCCTGTTCGGCCGATCTCATCCGTCCGTGCTATCCGACGGATCCAATATAACTGTTCATCCACATCTGACAGCGCGCGGATGTCATGGATGGACCGAGTCATGACTCCACCAGGCATAATATTTTCAAGGTTTGTATGAGAGCGGGACCGGGACTGGGACCTGGAATATTTCCGCAATAAATTTTGGCGTGATCTGAAATATTTTGGCAGGAATATCTAGCTTAGTCGCACAACACTTGGGAAATATTCTGATTATGGTTGAACCAAAGATTCATTTTACATGTGCCTTCTTTATTTTCAACCTTTCCATCCAAACCACATAAACATCCTTTTGTCATCTGTGATAGTATATACCGAGTCACTGATGTTACGTGCGGTTCGGTTTTTATTATCCTGTTAGGAAACTTGCAAGGCTTTCATTATAATAATCCTTGAATGTGCTCATATAAGAACGCTCCATCCATTGAAAAAGGGCAGTGATAGGCGCCGGTGCACCGGTCCAACTTTCATCCGGTCGCTTGGCAGCCATCTGATCTGGCAACTCCAACGAAGCAGATTCGCCCGTGTCTAGCCAAAAAAAAAACCACCGGCTTGAAGCACTCGTAGATCTGCCGCCGCATCCGTCGTTGTAGCTCTCCGGCGTCCGCCACATCCGTCGCCGCAGCTCGCCGGCGTCCCCCACGTTCTGTCGCCGCAGCTCGCTACCCCTCACCACCGCTCGCCGCCCCTTGCCGTAGCTCGACGTCGCCATCGTCACATGCCCTTCCAATCTCACCGTCATTCCCAAAGCCTAATGGCGCTTGCGGCCAAAGCCGGTTCCAGTAGCTCGCACACCCCATTCGAAGCACGGCGTCGCCGCCTCCGACTCACCGTCGTTGTCGATTTTGCAACACTATATTTCAGCAAAAAAAACAATCTCGGCAACTACGAAAAACAAAAATAGTCAATTGAAGCAAAATTTTAGCCAGTTCCAGCAAAAAAATTGTCGGTTCCAGCAAAACCATGGGCCTTCGTCGCCGGAATGTAGCAAAATTTTTGGCCGGTCGTAGCAAAAATAAAAGACAGTTCCGGCAATTTACTAGGTTCCAGCAAATAAAGCTCCAGTTTCAGCAAAAAAAATCAACAGGAAAAAAGAGCTCCAGTGGTTGTAGCAAAAATAATACAAGGTTCCAGCAAAAAAAAACACCGGTTCCAGCAAAAATCAAATTCAGTAGGGGAGAGCAACAGGGGTCGATGTAGCAAAAAATATAGCTAGTTCCAGCAAAAAAGAATGCCAGTTCCAACAAAAACACCTCGCAGGCAAATGGCGGCTGACAGTTCCAGCACCATATCAAGCACCGGCGAACCCGCAGGTGGAGCTTTGCACCGCTGGATGCAGCTTGACAAACGTGTGTTGCAGCTCCACCATCGATGGCTGCGGCTCCCATAACAGCCGGTTGTAGCTCGCGCCGATCGGCATGACGCCATCAGATGCAACTCAAACAAACATCGGTTGCAGCTCCGCCTACCCGAGGTTGTAGCTTCCCATACCCGCGGTTGCAGCTCTACTCCAGCGCTGGTGGTCGCTGTTTCTGCTACCGGTGGTGGTCGTGTAGCACTCCGGTGTCAGCTAAAGAAGTGGATGGGAGAGAAAAATGGTGGGGCGTGCTGAGGAAAGGAATGGCTGAGGTGAGCACCTCCCGTGAAAGAGATAAGGATGGATGCGGAGAAAAGCGGTCCGTGGGACCCATGGCTACAGGAGGGGCGTTGGGTTTGTTTTTATCTCACGAGGCGTGCGTGACCGGTCAAATCTTCGGCCGGCGCGCCGTCTGGAAATGTTTACCATTGAGAAATCATCCAGCTAGTTGCGACATGGGTCACAACAACATGATCGGATTGCACATAAAATAATAAAGCATGACATTTTCATTTTAACTCGCGAATAGGGAGTGGGCCTGAAATATTTCAGGAGTCTGGGCCTGAACGTGGTAGCGGGACTCCGTGTCACATCCCTAGTTCTGGTATGATCCTAGGCTTGCTTTGTGCATCATGTTTAAATTTCAAATGAATTTGAAATGGGGAAAGTTGCAAACCCTAGCACCAAAGTTTTTTCCAATAGGTTCAACTTTAAAATGGATTTTCAATGAACCCAAAATGCTCTCCAAAAATGTTCATGCTCTTTGGATAATATTGGGAACAAAAACCAGAGGTGATGCACATTTTTGCTACACATTTTGGATTTTTGAATCAATGCATAAATATTTGATTTGGAGCTGTTAAATTATATAAATATTTTATTGGCTCCAAAAATGTTGGGAATTGGTGAGGGCCTCTGGAATATTATATCTAGATGCCACAAATTTTTTCAGCATTTATGGAAGTGTTTTAACATTTCTTTTGGTTCCAAAACAAATGTTAGAAATAGAAAAAGAAAACAGGAAATAAGAAAAACACCTACCCAGGCCACTTACCTGGCGGCCCACTGGCCGGCCCAGCCCACCTGGCGGCTTGCCAGTCATCTTCAACCTCTACCAGTAGGCAGAGGGAGAGACCTCGCACGCGGCCGAGCACGCCACCTCCTGCTTCGCGCTGGCTATCCTTCCCCGAGTCCACCTGCACGCCCAGGAGATGAGGACGACCCCCTCTCACTTTCCCCTCCTTCCTCTGCCTCGTCCCCTTCCTCCAGCCCCTCTTCCTCGCGCCGCCGAGCACACCCGGGACCGCCGCTCGTCGTAGACATGGCCACCGGCCACCCCACTACCTGCCGATGAGACCTCGAGCTTCGCACTGTCGTCTTCTTCATCCACGCCGAGCCAAGCAACCGGGGAAGCACCACAACATCGTCCCCGACGTCTTCTTCAACCTCGGTGCCCGGAGATCCTCGACGTCGATTCGCTGCCCACCGGCCGTCCCTGCGCCCGCCGACCCCTCCGGTAGCCTCTCTGTGAGCTTCTGCGTCAAACCCATCTCCTCTCTCTCTCTCGTTTATGCTCGCTAGCTCCGGTCCCCACCATGCCGTGAGCTCACCGCCGGCGTCCTCTTCGCCGCTGGCGCTTTAGTTCGCGGTAGTCGCACCCGAGCGCACGGTCGTGCTCCTGGTTACGCCAAGAAGCCGTAGACAACCCCAGTCGGGCTCCTCGTGCTCCGTAGCCCCGTGCCTGTGCACCACCGAACTCCGGCCGCCGCCTCCATGGTCGTGGCCGTCGTTTCCGGTGACCCCGCGGCCTCCCGAGCAGCCAGCTAGATGCGAGCGTGTGCGGGCTATCTTCTGGTGGCCTTCGCGCGTCCACCCGCCGCCTGTAGCGCATTCCAGCGAAGCACCGCCGCGCGATTTGGTCGTCGTCGGCCGAACTCCGGCGACTGCCGACGTGGCCTGGTCATTAGGACTAATCCCGCAGCCTAATTCCCCCCCCCCCTGAGACTGACAGTGGGCCCGAGAGCCAAGTCAAACCCTGGTCAGTGAGGGTTTGACCCGGGGTTAACCCCATTGTCACTGACGTGTGGTCCCCACACGTCAGGTTTGACCTGGTCAGCCCTGCTGACGCCTCTGTGACGTCACGCTGATGCAATAAACTATTTTCTGGATTTAAAATAAATTAGGAAATTTCAGAAAATAGTTAAAACTTCTAAAATTCATAGAGATTAAACCGTAGCTCAGAATGAAATAAATTATATATGAAAAATCATCAGAAAAATGCAAGGAATCCATTTATGCTAGTTTCATGCATGAAAAACCAACTTATACTTGCTGTATAAGTGAAAACGTAATAATGGCATGATATATACTTAATTTGGGGTTTGCATATGAACCCTTGATTATATGGACTTCAACCAAATTGATGCTACATGCATTAGGGCAAATCATAGCATCTTTGAAATGTCATCTTCATGCATCATATTGTTGCATATGGTTGTTTATTGACTGCCGGCACCGTTCCCTCTCGATAGGTTCTACTCCGGAAGGTGTCCCGAGTACCTGTCCGAGGAGCAGTGCTTCTTCGTGGATCTATCAGGCAAGCAAACCCCCTGGAGCATCTCGATAAATCCCACTCTCTCGGTCCTACTCCTTTTACTGCATTAGGACAACAACGATTCAAACTGCTATTTTCTGCTGCGGTAGCTGAACCCATTCCTCTGCATGACCTGTCATTGCCATAGTAAATAGTTGAAACCCACTAGCATGAGTAGGAGTTGCTTGAGCCTTGATGTGCCTGCTCATCCATGCTTGTTTTTCTTTATGCCAGCTATGCTTAGAGTTGTGTCAGGTCTGATTCATCGGGAATGAATCGGAGTGGTGAACATGTCCTACCGATAAAGGCTAAGTGTGTGAACACGTTTTGGTAAAGGTAGCGATGAGAGGCCATGTAGGAGTACATGGTGAGTTGTCTCACTGGAACCGTCCTTAAGCACTGAGTTCTGTGTATGTTATCCAAGTCCAGTTACTACCACACATTGGGTTCCGGTTATCCGGCCCCTCTCGGCTTATTAATCCGCTTGATCTCTGTCCAGGAGTTGCAACTAGTTTCTGGCATTTGTAGGTAGTGCTATTTGTCTACCAGGTGGTGTCCGACGGGACGGGCTTGGGACAGACTAGGCACCGTGGCACGGTGTACCAAGTGGCACCCGGATGGTGGGCTTGGGAACCCTGCACACATCGTTTGGGGCCGTGAGCGACACCCCGGCCGGATCTCCTTGCGGATGGAACCCGAATAGGCGATAAACCTGGACGAGAGACTTATGTGATTAGTCAGGTCGTGGCCGACACCCTTGCCCGGCTTCCGCTTGAAGGTTGTCGAGGTACATGACGTGTACAGGGCTATAAGTGGCGAGAGCGTGTGTGAAGAAGTACACCCCTGCAGGGTCAATATTATCTATTCAAATAGCCGTTTCCTCGGATATGGAAACTTGGAGGACTTATGTAGTACATAGACAACTTGAAGTGGATACTCTAAAATACGCAAGATAAGCATGAGTGCTATGGATGGCCTTCTCGTAGGAAGACGGGAACAGATCCATAGTGGAGTATTGATATGGTGAACATGTGGACTCGTGTGCGTCTTCTTACCTCAAAGAAGTTTCTGATACTCGTACTATAGGTTAGCCACTGAGTCAAAGCTGGCTTGCTGCTGTTAAAAATCCACCACCCCCCTTTTGTTGATAATGTTGCATATGTAGATAGTTCTAATGCAAGACTTGCTGAGTACCTTTGTACTCACGTTTGCTTATTTATGTTTTGCAGTTGGTTACACTAGTGACTTCGACGAGTAGCTTGTATCCCAGCTACGATCTTGTACCCTTGGGAGGGTCGTGTTTAGTCAGGCTTCCTAGTCTTTTCCTTTTGTAGTTGTCTGTACTCAGACATGTAATGCTTCCGTTGCTTGTATGCTCTGAATGATGGGTCATGAGACCCCTGTTTGTATTGATGCTATGTGGCTCTTCTGGGCCTTCATCTATATGAGTTTGAGTTATGTTGTGATGCCATGTTGTACAACACATACTTGCATGTTATGCGTACGTGTAACGTGTATTGCTATGTGTGGGATCCGACAACCTAGTGGTTTACCTCTGGTAGCCTCTCTTATGGGGAAATGTAGTCTTGTGCTTCCATGAGCCATAGTAGTCCGCTACAGCCCGGTTCACCGGAGTCCTGCTAGCCCAGCATTACTACTCCGGAACACTTGATTGGCCGGCATGTGATTCACTTCGTTCCTGTGTCTGTCCCTTCGGGGAAATGTCACGCGGTGACATCCGGAGTCCTGCCTAGCCTGCTACAGCCCGGGTTCCCGGAATCCTGTTAGCCCAGTGCTACAGCCCGGATCCATACGCTGTTGACCGACATGCTCGAGGTTGATTCATGTATGCCTGTCCCTGTAAGTTAGTGCTACTTTGGGTTCACGACTAGTCATGTCGGCCCAGGTTCTCTGTCATATAGATGCTAGCGACACTATCATATACGTGAGCCAAAAGGCGCAAACGGTCCCGGGCCAGGTAAGGTGGCACCCGTGGGAATATCGTGCGTGAGGCCGCAAAGTGATATGAAGTGTAAGGTCATATTTATCCCTAAGTGTTTTGGTGATTGATGACAATGCATTTGCGGACTAATCGTGTGCCATGAGCTTTCCAGACTCTTCTCTGCTAGGCACAAGACGATTGGGTGCCCCTCGAAGATTGACGAAGACGGCGTCTTTTCTACGTTTCTTTTTGGTGGATTTGAGTCGTAGGAAAGCCGTACTATTAAGAGGGGGTCCGCGTTGGAAAGGTTTGGGTGGAATCATCACGTTCACGTCTCCTTTTATCCCCTCCTTCTTCCTTGGAGCTTCCTCCGTTTTCCTGCCATAGTTGACTGACTGCTTGTGTGGTTGCGGTAGTACCACTCCAGGATTAACGGTAGTACCGTGGGCATCCACGGTAGTACCGCGCAGTGGCACGGTAGTACCGCTGGTGCTCACGGTAGTACCGCTCCCCCGGAGCCTTACTACCGCTGCCCCACCCGGCTAGTGCCGCCCGGTTGCGGTAGTAGGAGCGGATGTAATTTTTTACATCCGCACCTGCCGCGGTAGTACCGCTTTCGCCGTGCGGTAGTACCGCGCTAGGCGGTCAGGCAGTAGTACCGCCCCTCAGCAGTACTACTGTGTCGAGTTTTTGCTACTTCCGTTCTTTTGCGGAAGTATGCACGGAAGTTCTCCTACCCCGAACTTTTTGCCTCACGGTAGTACCGCCCTGATGGCGCGGTAGTACCGCGCGGGCGGAAGTACCGCCCCAGCTTGTGTCTGTTTCCCTGGCTGGGGGTCGCGGCAGTACCGTAGGGTGGTACGGTAGTACCGCACTACCGTGCGGTAGTACCGCTTGGTTGCAAGCAGTACTACCGCGCGGCCTTGCGGTAGTACCGCTGGCCATGCGCGGTAGTACCGCTGGCCGCGGGCTGGTAGGTGGGTAACGGTTGGATCTTTTCCACACACTATATAAAGGGTCTCCTTCTTCCCCGTTGACTCACCTCTTCCACCATTAAAGCTCCATTATTGCTCCAAGCTCCATTTTCGTCCGATCTCACTCCCTAGCCAACCAAACTTGTTGATTTGCTCGGGAGTGGTTGAGAAGGCGCCGATCTACACTTCCACCGAGAGATATTTGATTCCCCCTACTAATCCCTTGTGGATCTTGTTACTCTTGGGTGTTTGAGCATCCTAGACGGTTGAGGTCACCGCGAAGCCATAGTCCATTGTGGTGAAGCTTCATGGTGTCGTTGGGAGCCTCCAACTGAGTTGTGGAGATTGCCCCAACCTCGTTTGTAAAGGTTCGGTCGCCGCCTCCAAGGGCAGCAATAGTGGAATCACGGCATCTCGCATTGTGTGAGGGCGTGAGGAGATTACGGTGGCCCTAGTGGCTTCTTGGGGAGCATTGTGCCTCCACACCGCTCCAACGGAGACGTACTTCCTCTCAAAGGGAAGGAACTTTGGCAACACATCCTCGTCTCCACCGTCTCCACTTTTGGTTATCTCGTGCCTTTACTTGTGTAGCTTATTTGTTTCATATATCTTGCTTGCTTGTGTTCCTATTCGTGTTGCATCATATAGGTTGCTCATCTAGTTGCATGTCTAGACAACCTATTTTGATGCAAAGTTTAAATTGCTAAAGAAAAGCTAAAAATTGTTAGTTGCCTATTCACCCCCCCTCTAGTCAACCATATCGATCCTTTCAATTGGTATCAGAGCCTCGTCTCTTTATTAAGGACTTTACCGTCCGAAGAGTATGGTTAATATCGTAGACGGAGCGGAGGAACACTCCGGTGTGAATCCTATCTCGTCTACGGGCGATGGGGGAACTTCGGTCTCTCGTGAGGAGTTCAATGTAGCCTTGGAGACATTGAAAACCTCCATGACGACCGAAGTTGAAAGCATGTTTACTAAATTTCTTGAGGGGCTTAAACTATCAACCGAACCGTTGAAAGTGGGGGATCCCGCCAACAAGGTGTCGGATGCTATCCCTGAAAAGGGGGAAGCTAGTAGTGAAAAGGCTCCTTCTAGTGGCAAGAATGGCACCGGCATCTTTGCCCATGTGGAACCACCACTTGTTTATGGTGGACCGGTTCCTTCCACTCATTTGAATCATGCCGGTCCTCCCCCTAAGATTGTGAAAAATGAGGATTTTGATTCATGGGTTTACCGCTTTAAACATCATTTAAATCATGTGAACACTAATCT
This sequence comes from Triticum aestivum, assembly GCF_018294505.1. Taxonomy (NCBI): domain Eukaryota; kingdom Viridiplantae; phylum Streptophyta; class Magnoliopsida; order Poales; family Poaceae; genus Triticum; species Triticum aestivum. Next base: position 506,991,680 of record NC_057803.1, read on the forward strand.
TTGGAGAATCATTGAAGAAGGTTTCTATCCACATGATCCAAGCAACTTCACTCCTCGAGAAGCCGCGGACAATCAATTCAATGAGAATGCTCTCTTCATCATTCAAGATGCATTTCCACCCGAAGACCTACCTCATCTTCTAAGGTATTGGGACTTGGCAAGGTTGTCATCTCTCATGATCTCACGATCGAGAAGGTCATGCTTGTTGAGTCCCTTGCATACAATTTACTTTCCGTTCGTCAACTTGCAATCATGGGCTTTGCCACTTTCTTTGATATCGATACCGTGGCCCTCTTGTGGAGCAAGACTCTTAAAGTAGCCTTTGTTGGGCATGTCGAGAACGGTCTATATGTGATTAACTTTTCGGAGCGACCCACTAAGACCGCGACATGCCTAATGGCTAAAGTTGATGTGGGATGGCTTTGGCATCGCCGTTTAGCCCATGTCAGTATGAGATCTTTGCAAAGTCTCCTAAAGGGGGACCATGTCCGTGGACTAACGAATGTTAGTTTTTCTAAAGATCGTGCTTGCAGTGCCTGTATCGAAGGAAAGCTACATGAGAAGGCTCACCCTCCCTCGACTATCATTTATTCAAAGAGGCCTTTGGAGATCCTTCACATGGATCTCTTTGGGCCTCCATCCTTCGATAGTCTTGGAGGTAGGAAGTATTGTTTGGTGATTGTGGATGACTACTCAAGGTACACGTGGGTGTATTTCTTCAAGAGGAAGAGCGAGACCCAACAAACCATCATTGACTTTGCAAATGAAGCACAACGTCAACACAATGCAAAGATCTTGACAATAAGAAGTGACAACGGCACCGAGTTCAAGAACTACACCTTGGATGAATTTCTTAGTGATGAGGGAATCAAGCATCAATATTTCGCACCATACACCCCTCAACAAAACGGTGTTGCGGAGAGGAAGAACCGGACGTTGATGGATGCGGCAAGGACCATGATGGCGGAGTTCAAGTCTCCGTACAACTTTTGGGCCGAAGCCATCAACACCGCGTGTCATGCATCCAATCGGCTCTACCTCCGCAAGGGTTTGAACAAGACTCCATATGAGATACTCACCGGTAACAAGCCCAACCTCAAGTACTTCCGGGTATTCGGGTGTAAGTGTTTCATTCTCAAGAAAGGTGTTCGGTTGTCTAAATTCGAGGCTAGAGCTTATGAGGGCATATTTGTTGGTTATGCTACAAACTCTCATGCTTACCGTGTCCTCAATAAATCCACGGGACTTATTGAGGAGACGTGTAACGTGGAGTTTGATGAGAATAACGGCTCCCAAGTGGAGCAAAGTGGCACTTGTGATGTAGGTGATGAAATTCCTCCTCAAGCCATAAGAAGAATGGGTGTTGGTTTCATCCTACCCATTGAGGAACCCCTTGTGGCCGAAGGAGAAGGACATTGCTCCACTCAAGTGGAGCCATCACCAACCCAAGGCCCACACGCTTCCGAAGAACAAAGTGAAGGCCCTCAACCTCATGAACAAGACCAAGGGCTAGATCATACTCAAGATGGTGTGGACACACCAAGTGATGCCCAAGGTCAAGTTCTCTCCCCCGAGCAAGTTCAAGATCAAGAACAAGTTCATGACGGCGCTCAAGATGATCAAGTAACCGCTCCTCAACTCACCACCGAGGAGGAATTAGAGCGTCGTGCCGCCAAGGTTGCTTCCAAGCTCTCCATCAAGGATCATCTCATGACAAATGTGCTTGGAAGCTTAAGAAAGGGGGTAAGCACTCGTAGACAATTAGCAAATTATTGTGAGCATCACGCGTTTGTCTCTTGTGTGGAACCCCACAAGGTCTATGAGGCGCTAGAAGATCCGAATTGGCTCAATGCCATGCACGAAGAACTCAACAACTTTGAGTGCAACAAAGTGTGGAGATTGGTACCAAGGCCAACGGGGAACCACAATGTCATTGGAACCAAGTGGATATTTAAGAACAAGCAAGATGCCCATGGGATTATCATTCGCAACAAGGCTCGTTTGGTAGCACAAGGCTACTCCCAAGTCGAGGGTATCGACTACGGTGAAACCTTTGCTCCCGTTGCTCGTCTTGAATCCATTCACATGTTGATTGCATATGCTTCTCATAATAACTTTAAGTTACATCAAATGGATGTGAAGAGTGCTTTTCTTAATGGTCCCATTAATGAATTGGTGTACGTCAAGCAACCCCCCGGGTTCGAGGATCCCTACTTTCCCGATCATGTGTATCAACTCGATAAGGCACTCTATGGCCTTAAACAAGCCCCATGTGCGTGGTATGACCACCTTACTGAGTTGTTACAAGACCGTGGCTTTGAAGTTGGGATAATCGACCCCACTCTTTTTACTAAGAAGGTCAAAGGGGAGTTGTTTGTGTGCCAATTATATGTTGATGATATTATCTTTGGTTCTCCTAATAAAGCTTTCAATGAGGAATTTGCCGCTCTCATGACCTCAAAGTTCGAGATGTCCTCCATGGGAGAGTTGAAGTTCTTTCTAGGGTTCGAAGTGAAGCAAAGAAGAGAAGGAACCTTCATCAATCAATCCAAATACACTCAAGACATGCTCAAGAGATTCAAGCTAAGTGACGTCAAGCCGGCTTCCACTCCAATACCCACCAAGTGCCAACTTGACTTAGATCCCAATGGTAAAGTGGTGGATCAAAAGGTATATCGTTCCATGATTGGATCCTTGCTTTACCTTTGTGCATCTAGACCGGACATCATGTTGAGTGTGGGAATTTGTGCACGGTTTCAAGCCGCACCTAAGGAAAGTCACTATGTGGCGGTCAAACAAATCTTTCGATATTTGGCTCATACCCCAAACTTTGGCTTATGGTACCCAAGAGGATCAAACTTCAAGCTTGTAGGGTACTCGGATTCCGATTGGGCGGGAGACAAAGTGGATAGGAAGTCCACTTCCGGAGGGTGCCAATTCCTTGGTTGCTCTTTGGTAAGTTGGTCTTCCAAAAAGCAAAGTTGTGTGTCTCTCTCGTCCACCAAAGCGGAGTATGTTGCGGCCGGTAGTTGTTGTGCACAACTCTTATGGATGAGGCAAACTTTAAAGGATTATGGTGTCACTTGTGACAAAGTGCCTCTTTGGTGTGACAATGAAAGTGCCATCAAAATCTCTCTCAACCCGGTGCAACACTTCAAGACGAAGCATATTGAGATCCGGTATCACTTCATCCGGGATCACATTAGGCGAGGAGAGATCGAGCTCAACTACGTCAACACTCATGATAACCTTGCAGATATCTTCATGAAGCCCTTGATGAAGCAAGATTTCGCCAGTTAAGGCATGAGCTAAATATCATCGATTCGAGCAATGTTGCGTGAACCCTTGCACACCCCACCATACTCAACGTGTTGTCCTATTTAGTTGTAGGCATGGACATAGGGGGAGTGATGTTCTCTCAATGAACTCTCCCTCCCCCCATTATGCATAAATCAATCAAGTCTTTCACATCAGCCATTTTTGATGGTACTTGTGCTTCAAAGACGAGTTTTGGTCATGGACCCAAGGATAATTCTTCGCGGTGCCATACCAATTGACTCAAACATAGGTGGCTACGGCCATCGCCCTCTCTTTTGGAGAGGTGGTGTCTCGTGGTTGGTTCGTTTGTCGTGTGCCTTTCTGGTTTTGTGTGTTGTGTGGTCTTGTGGTGTTGTGTTGGCCCATAGTTATTTTGTGCAAAGATCCAGTTTTTCGGGCTCGAAACGTGCATCTTCTTGAGCCCACGGTACTACCGCGTCTGGGCGCGGTACTACCGCTTGGGAGGCACGGTACTACCGCGCCGTCAAGGGCGCGTGGGGGGTTATGACTCGGGCAGGGGAGTTCCAACTCCCCATACCCATTCATTGTCTCTCTCTCCACGTCTCTCCCTCTCAAGAACGGCGCCGGAGGCCCTCGCCGGATCTCCGTCTCCGGCCACTCTCCTCGGATTCCGACCGGTGGGATCGTTCCCCACCACTTCCTCTTGCTATGGACCAAGGTTTTTCCCCAAATCCCTCTCTTTCTTGGCTGTTTTCTTGCTTCTAGGCTTTTGGGGAGAAACTTGTTGTTCTTGAGATTTTAGGCCAAATCTATGCAAGAGTAGGATGTAGGAGAGTCGTGATGCGTAGGAAACATACTTGATATGCTGTCTTGTGGTAGTTTTGTCCAACCGTAGTACTGCTGTGTTTTCGCGGGCTTTCTCAGATTTGAACCAGTTCAGATCTGACGCGGTGTAGTACTACCGTGCCCGATGTGCGATACTACCGCTCTTGCGGTACTACCGCCCGTCAGGTGCGGTACTACCGTACAGTGCAGTACTACCGCTCCGCAGACACGGTACTACCGCACCGGCCGCGGTGCTAAGGTCGTACTACCACTCCTACACCCGGTACTACCGTGATCTTGCACGGTACTACCGCGTCTAAGAGCCGTACTACTCTCTTAGCTCCACATCTCTTGGTAGTACTACCGTAGGGATCAAATCTCTCTCTAGGCATGTATCATGTGTGCCTTCTACTTGTTTCACTTGCTTTGTTGTGGTCTTTGCATTAATCTCTCTTGGCCGTTGTGGGTGTTTTTGCGTTTTGTGTCTCAGGTGGTGGCTCTCACCGTTCCAATCCCAGTCGTGACACTGGCTCCAAGCGTCTGCGCAACCCCCAAGATGAAGCTCCAGAGGGCTCCAATGCCCCCAAGCGCAATGTCAAGACCACTGCTAGCAAGCACAAGGAACCGGCTAAGGGCATGGACGAGATTTCAACCACTGAGTATGTCGAGCGCCAAAAGATCAATCCCTATGTGAATCCTCGGGCTATCCTCAGAGGCACCGAGTTGTTCTGGACCAAGCAACAGGCTCTCATCTATCTGGATGTGATCAAGAACAAGCAGAATACCTGCGTGGATGTTAAGTGGATAGACATGCATCACCTGTGGAAAGACAAGTTTCGTGACTATTTTGGAGAGGCTCTGGACTTGGTGGAGCAGTTTGCTATTGAGCCGGTGATCTCCTTTCACCTTGACTATGACCCTGAGCTTATCTGTCAGTTCTTTGCCTCAGTGTACTTTCATCTCGGGAAGGAGCGGAGGATGACTTGGATGACCAATGGGCGTCAGCTGTCTGCTACATGGAAAGAGTTCATGGATCTGCTGCACATTCCTGATGACAGGCTTCACACCCCCGTTGGCGTCCGCCCCCATGCCAACTCTGAGTCTGCCAACAAGAACCAGCTTCAGCCCTTCCTTGTTGAGAAGGTACTCCCCAATGGGAAGTCATCTTGGGTGTTGAACTCCTTTCTGGATATCATGCATTGCATCTTCCGCAACACTCTATTCCCACGCATTGGCGACAAGGACAAGGTTCATGCATATCTAGTGGACATGTTGCTCTTGTGTGAAGAGGCACGTTCTTCTCAGACTCAGCCGCTTGATGTCTCTCACATCATGTGGTGTGAGCTTCGGTTTGCGGTGTTCACTCGCAAGGTACCTATCTATGGACCGTACCTGTTTCTGCTGCTCTCCTCCACTTGGGAGAAGACGTATCCAGGTGATGAGTTCCTTGCTCCAGACTGGATTCGCCATGAGTCCATCAGCCTCCGCGTCAAGCCCAACTGGGCCAACACCACTACTCGTGTTGAGGCATCTTCTGCTAGGAGGGCTGCTGGTCAGGGGGAGGCTATTGAGGACCGTGCTCAGGACCGTGCTGCTGAGGACCGTGCTGCCAGGTCCACCACTTCTTCCTCTGAGCCATCATGGGCCAAGAAGCTGAAGAACAAGATGAAGACTCTCTTCTGCATGCAGGCGAAGGGACAATACAGGGCTCACGTGTCTAACAAGGAGAGTCGCCGCCGTGACAAGAAGGTGATGAGGCTCTATGGAGAGGATGTGTCTGGCGGGTCTGAGGACGTCATCACTCCTGAGGCTGCCTGGATGTCTAAGCAGGGCTACAAGTGGACCAGTTCAGAGGATGACATGGAGGAGACTATCCCCGCCGCTGAGTCTGACGAGGAGCACGAGGAGCAGTGGGACGACTTCTCTGCCTGAGCCACCCCGTGTCTGTAGGTGTCCTCTCTACCTTTTTGGCGTCTCGATGCCAAAGGGGGAGAGAGTGTAGGGATTTGTGTTGTGTTTGGTGTGTTTGTTTGCTTTGTTTGCTTTGTCGTTTGGACCTCGTTTGCTTTAGTTCGGTTTGTGCTTCCGAGACCTTTCCTCCATATGGTGTAAGACATATGCACTTTTCTATCGTAGTTAACTTATGTATGGTATATCTTGTCTAGTGATAGATATGCCTTGTCTCTATAATATAGGGGGAGCTTTGATCCTAGTATTCGTGTGTCGTGCAGTTCAAAGCACTCATCTAGGTAGCACACATCTAGGGGTAGCCCGTCTATATTATAGAGAGGAGGGGTTTGCATTTACTTAATATTATTTTCTTTGTGCAAATCCCGTATTGTCATCAATCCACCAAAAAGGGGGAGATTGTAAGGTCATATTTATCCCTAAGTGTTTTCGTGATTGATGACAATGCATTTGCGGACTAATCGTGTGCCATGAGCTTTCCAGACTCTTCTCTGCTAGGCACAAGACGATTGGGTGCCCCTCGAAGACTGACGAAGACGGCGTCTTTTCTATGTTTCTTTTTGGTGGATTTGAGTCGTAGGAAAGCCGTACTATTAAGAGGGGGTCCGCGTTGGAAAGGTTTGGGTGGAATCATCACGTTCACGTCTCCTTTTATCCCCTCCTCCTTCCTTGGAGCTTCCTCCATTTTCCTGCCATAGTTGACTGACTGCTTGTGTGGTTGCGGTAGTACCACTCCAGGATTAACGGTAGTACCGTGGGCATCCACGGTAGTACCGCTGGTGCTCACGGTAGTACCGCTCCCCCGGAGCCTTACTACCGCTGCCCCACCCGGCTAGTGCCGCCCGATTGCGGTAGTAGGAGCGGATGTAATTTTTTTACATCCGCACCTGCCGCGGTAGTACCGCTTTCGCCGTGCGGTAGTACCGCGCTAGGCGGTCAGGCAGTAGTACTGCCCCTCGGCAGTACTACTGTGTCGAGTTTTTGCTACTTCCGTTCTTTTGCGGAAGTATGCATGGAAGTTCCCCTCCCCCCTATCGGGACTTTCTGCCTCACAGTAGTACCACCCTAATGGCGCGGTAGTACCGCGCGGGCGGAAGTACCGCCCCAGCTTGCGTCTGTTTCCCTGGCTGGGGGTCGCGGCAGTACCGTAGGATGGTACGGTAGTACTGCACTACCGTGCGGTAGTACCGCTTGGTTGCAAGCAGTACTACCGCGCGGCCTTGCGGTAGTACCGCTGGCCATGCGCGGTAGTACCGCTGGCCGGGGGCTGGTAGGTGGGTAACGGTTGGATCTTTTCCACACACTATATAAAGGGTCTCCTTCTTTCCCGTTGACTCACCTCTTCCACCATTAAAACTCCACTATTGCTCCAAGCTCCATTTTCGCCCGATCTCACTCCCTAGCCAACCAAACTTGTTGATTTGCTCGGGAGTGGTTGAGAAGGCCCCGATCTACACTTCCACCGAGAGATATTTGATTCCCCCTACTAATCCCTTGCGGATCTTGTTACTCTTGGGTGTTTGAGCATCCTAGACGGTTGAGGTCACCGCGAAGCCATAGTCCATTGTGGTGAAGCTTCATGGTGTCGTTGGGAGCCTCCAATTGAGTTGTGGAGATTGCCCCAACCTCGTTTGTAAAGGTTCGGTCGCCGCCTCCAAGGGCATCAATAGTGGAATCACGGCATCTCGCATTGTGTGAGGGCGTGGGGAGATTACGGTGGCCCTAGTGGCTTCTTGGGGAGCATTGTGCCTCCACACCGCTCCAACGGAGACGTACTTCCTTTCAAAGGGAAGGAACTTCGGCAACACATCCTCGTCTCCACCGTCTCCACTTTTGGTTATCTCGTGCCTTTACTTGTGTAGCTTATTTGTTTCATATATATTGCTTGCTTGTGTTCCTATTCGTGTTGCATCATATAGGTTGCTCATCTAGTTGCATGTCTAGACAACCGATTTTGATGCAAAGTTTAAATTGCTAAAGAAAAGCTAAAAATTGTTAGTTTCCTATTCACCCCCCCTCTAGTCAACCATATCGATCCTTTCATGAAGTGTTACATGCTAGATTAGTGTGACCTAGGATCGGGGTCCCGACAGTGTTGGTATCAGAGCCTGACTGACTGTAGGATTACCAAGCCAAACTGGTCGAAGTTGAGTCTAGAAATGCTTTAGTTATATAAGGGAATTGATTGTGGAAGGGAACGTAAGGCTCTTTTTACTCCTTTACCTCATGTCATTCTTTCTGAGTTAGCCTCTTCTTTTCTACGAGGGTTAAGGCCTAGGCTTCTCCTCTATCTCTCAGGATGACGTGTTACTAAACTGTAAAGTCTTAGGATTGTTGGGTTGTGTCTCCTTACAGTTCTACTACTTCCGTGTGTCCTTAGTTTGACCCAAAACCTTGATGTTATGATGCTGATTGATTATGCTATTCCTTTGATGAATGTCTCAAAAATCCTTTTGAGCATTTACAACCGTTATGCTGCCGAAATTGTCCCAGGATTTCAAGAATTTCCAATGCTTTTGCATTACATTCCGCATCCCTATGTCGATGCTAATTCCATCCTTGTTTCCTTGGTTTCTGTGCCAGGATGTCGTCTGCTAACCGAGGTTCAGTTGCTCATAGCAAGAATCACGGAGATGGTAGGGACGAGGATCCTCCTGACCAGCCTTTGATGGCAGAGTTCTTGTTAGCATCCGAGAGGAACAAGCGTGAGACTAACCGCTTGCTGGCACGGATTGAGCAGAACACCGCACATCAGCGTAAGAAGTTGGTTTCCATCACCGACTTCATTGGTCTGAAACCACCCACCTTCCATCATTCCATTGAGCCACTCGATGCAGATTACTGGCTCCGGAGCATCACTCACAAGTTGCATTCTGCGAGCGTAGCTGAAGGTGACAAGGTCACCTATGCTACCTATCACCTGGAAGGTCCTGCTAGTATTTGGTGGCAGAGCTATGAGGCTATGCTTCCAGCTGGTCAGATTCCTACCTGGAGGGATTTCACCGAGGCTTTTCATGAGCACCACATTCCTCAGGCTCTCATTGACCTCAAGAAGGAAGAGTTCTGTAGTTTTTCCCAGGGTAAGCTGCCTGTTGATGCTTACAGTAGAGAGTTTGGAAGCCTCGCCCGCTATGCTACAGAAGAAGTGTCCACGGATGCTAAGAAGCGGGCTAGGTTTCGGAAGGGTCTCAACCCTAAGTTGCGTCGTGATCTCCACTTGCATCATTGTGATACTTTCCAGGCTCTTGTGAACAAGGCCATTAATGCAGAGACCGCTCAGCTCACTTACGAGGAGTCTCGTAAGCACAACCGTGATCTGGGTTCTTCCTCCCGCTCTGGCTCTCAAAAGCGACGGATTTGGATTCCGAACTCGGCTCTTCCACCTGGATATGCACCGAGGCCATCCGATGTGGCGCCTCACCCAACTCAGCAACGTGCTCCACCCAGGCCTATTAGTGGACCACTTGCCAATGTAGGTCCACGTCCTACCTCAGGAACTTGCTTCACCTACAGAGAACCGGGACACTACGCATGTGACTGCCCTCAGTCCAGTTTTACTCCACCCCAGTCTAAGAGGTCTGTTGGCCGTGAAAAGCCATCAGGCAAGATGATCAGTACCAAGTCAGCCTCCATTGAACGAGCATGTGTGCACCATGTCTCAGCTACAGAAGCTCAAGATGATCCCGACGTCGTACTGGGTACGCTTCTTGTCAATTGTCACCCAGCTTCAGTTCTGTTCGATACTGGAGCATCCCACTCCTTCATATACGAAGGATACGCTCGGTTGCACGACATGTCATTTTGTGATATGCCGACTCCACTAATAATCCAGACTCCTGGTTCCAAATGGCAAACCTCCAAGGTAAGCCATGGTAATGAAATCCTTGTTGACAGACTGGTATTCCTTGCTTCTTTGATATCTCTAAAGTCCTCAAATATTAACATCATCTTGGGTATGGACTGGATGACAGCTCATCATGCCAAGATCGATTGTTACACTAGATCTGTTCAACTTACACATCCATTTGGCAAAATAGTCATTGTCTCCACTAGAGTTGCAAGGCATCAACTCTATTCTCTTAATGCCAGCCCTCTTCCAGACCTTGAAGATATTCTGGTAGTCCGTGATTTCCTGGATGTTTTTCCAGAAGAACTGCCAGGTGTCCCACCTGACAGAGATGTAGAGTTTGTCATAGAACTTATCCCAGGAACTGTTCCAATCTCTAGGAGACCATACAAGATGGCACCTTTGGAGTTAGCCGAGCTTAAGAAACAACTTGATGAGTCCTTGCAAAAGGGTTTCATCCATCCCAGTTCTTCTCCTTGGGCTTGTCCCGTCCTCTTCGTCAAGAAGAAGGATGGTACGGTTCGGATGGTTGTAGATTATCGTCCCGTTAATTTGGTCACGATAAAGAACAAGTATCCGCTCCCCAGGATCAACGACCTGTATGATCAGCTCGCTGGATCCTCAGTCTTTTCCATGGATTTGAGGTTAGGCTACCACCAAATCAAAATCAGAAATGGGGACATCCCCAAAACGGCCTTTGTCACTCGTTATGGTCAATACGAGTACACCGTGATGTCTTTCGGCCTAACCAATGCTCCAGCTACTTTCTCCCGCTTGATGAACTCGATCTTTATGGAGTACTTAGATAAGTTCATCATGGTTTATCTTGATGATATTCTTATTTACTCGAAGAACGAGGAAGAGCATGTCGAACATCTTAGGCTTGTGTTAGGTAAACTCAGAGAGCACCGCCTTTATGCCAAGTTCTCCAAGTGTGAATTTTGGTTGCCAGAAGTGACCTATCTGGGCCACGTGATCTCTGGTAAGGGCATTGCTGTCAACCCCGAGAGAGTCAAAGCCGTTCTCAATTGGACTCCACCCGAATAGGTCAAACAAGTTAGGAGTTTCCTTGGTCTAGCCATTTATTGTCGCCGCTTCGTTGAAAACTTCTCCAAAGTGGCCAAACCCCTCACGGAGCTTCTCAAGAAAGATAAAAGTTTTGAGTGGACCCCACAGTGTGAGCATAGTTTTCAGGAACTGAAAAGACGCCTGACTTCTGCGCCCATACTCGTGCCACCGGATTTCACTAAAGACTTTGTTATCTATTGCGACGCTTCGCGTCAAGGACTAGGTTGCATTCTTATGCAGGATCGTCATGTGATTGCCTATGCATCTCGACAGTTGCATCCACATGAGGAAAATTATCCTACACATGATCTAGAGCTTGCAGCCGTAGTCTATGCACTTAAGACTTGGCGACATTACCTTCTTGGTAACCGTTGCGAAATCTACACTGACCATCAGAGTCTCAAGTATATCTTCACCCAACCGGATTTGAATATCAGACAGAGACGTTGTTTGGAGTTGATCTCGGATTATGACTTAGGAATCACCTACACCCCAGGCAAAGCCAATGTCATGGCTGATGCTTTAAGTCGTAAATCCTATTGCAACAACCTCATGTTGCAACAATGTCAACCACCCCTCCATGAGGAATTCTGTAAGCTTAACCTTCACATAGCTCCTCATGGTTCCCTTTCTACCTTGGTAGCGAAACCTACCCTTACGGATCAGATCATAGAGGCTCAGAAGCATGATACGGGAATTTCCCGAATCCAGAAGAATATTTCCAAGGGAGTTGCTGGCTGTTTCTCTATGGATGAACGAGGTGTTGTTTACTTTGGAAACCGTTTGGTGGTTCCCAAATGTTAACAGATGCAACAACTGATCCTTAAGGAGGCCCATGAATCCCCTCTCACGATTCATCCCGGTAGTACAAAGATGTATCAGGACCTACGCCAGAGGTTCTGGTGGACTAGGATGAAGAGAGAAATCGCTCAGTATATTGCCAACTGTGACGTTTGTCGTCGCGTTAAGGCAGAGCATCAGAGACCTGCTGGCACCCTTCAACCTTTAGCTATTCCCGAGTGGAAATGGGACAAAGTTGGTATGGACTTCATCACCGGCTTTCCCAGGACCAAGAAAGGAAATAATGCTATCTTCGTAGTCATTGATCGTCTCTCCAAAGTGGCTCACCTCCTACCTGTTCGAGAGAGTATCACTACTAGTCAGCTCGCTGACTTATATATCTCCCAAATAGTGTCACTCCATGGTGTTCCACTAGAGATCAATTCAGACCGTGGCCGTCTTTTCACCTCTCATTTCTGGGAAAGTTTCCAAACTGCCATGGGCACCCATCTTTCCTTCAGTACCGCTTTCCACCCTCAATCAAGTGGTCAGGTGGAAAGGATCAACCAAATTCTCGAAGACATGCTTAGAGCTTGTGTTATCTCATTCGGTATGGATTGGGAGAAATGTCTCCCCTTTGCCGAGTTTGCTTATAACAATAGCTACCAATCCAGTCTTAAGAAAGCACCCTTCGAGATTCTGTATGGACGAAGATGTCGAACACCTTTGAACTGGTCAGAAACCGGTGAAAGACAATTCTTTGGACCGGATATGATCCAGGAGGCAGAAGAGCAAGTTTGCATCATTCGTGAGAATTTGAAAGCAGCCCAATCTCGTCAAAAGAGCCAGTATGACCGTCGTCATAAGGAAGTGGCTTATGAAGTTGACGACAAGGGTTACCTTCGGGTTACTCCTTTGAAGGGTACCCATTGTTTCGGTATCAAGGGCAAGTTGGCTCCTCGCTACATTGGTCCTTTTCGCATTCTCGCTAAACGAGGAGAGGTTGCCTACCAGTTGGAACTACCCCCACATATTTCTCGAGTTCATGATGTCTTCCACGTCTCTCAACTCAGGCGTTGCTTCTCGGATCCCATCCGCAGAGTGTACCACGAAACGCTTGATCTCCAAGATAACCTTACATATCGAGAGTACCCCATTCACATTCTGGATCAAGCAGAGCGTGTCACTCGACATCATAACATCAAGTTTCTCAAGGTTCAATGGTCTCATCATTCCGAGAGAGAAGCTACTTGGGAGCGAGAAGATCGTCTTCGACTTGAGTACCCCGCTTTCTTTTCGCCAACTCCTGAATCTCGGGACAAGATTTTTTTGAGTGGGGGCGAGTTGTCACATCCCTAGTTCTAGTATGATCCTAGGCTTGCTTTGTGCATCATGTTTAAATTTCAAATGAATTTGAAATGGGGAAAGTTGCAAACCCTAGCACCAAAGTTTTTTCCAATAGGTTCAACTTTAAAATGGATTTTCAATGAACCCAAAATGCTCTCCAAAAATGTTCATGCTCTTTGGATAATATTGGGAACAACAACCAGAGGTGATGCACATTTTTGCTACACATTTTGGATTTTTGAATCAATGCATAAATATTTGATTTGGAGCTGTTAAATTATATAAATATTTTATTGGCTCCAAAAATGTTGGGAATTGGTGAGGGCCTCTGGAATATTATATCTAGATGCCACAAATATTTTCAGCATTTATGGAAGTATTTTAACATTTCTTTTGGTTCCAAAACAAATGTTAGAAATAGAAAAAGAAAACAGGAAATAAGAAAAACACCTACCCAGGCCACTTACCTGGCGGCCCACTGGCCGGCCCAGCCCACCTGGCGGCTTGCCAGTCATCTTCAACCTCTGCCAGTAGGCAGAGGGAGAGACCTCGCACGCGGCCGAGTGCGCCACCTCCTGCTTCGCGCTGGCTATCCTTCCCCGAGTCCACCTGCACGCCCAGGAGATGAGGACGACCCCCTCTCACTTTCCCCTCCTTCCTCTGCCTCGTCCCCTTCCTCTGGCCCCTCTTCCTCGCACTGCCGAGCACACCCGGGACCGCCGCTCGCCGTAGACATGGCCACCGGCCACCCCACTACCTGCCGATGAGACCTCGAGCTCCGTACTGTTGTCTTCTTCATCCACGCCGAGCCAAGCAACTGGGGAAGCACCACAACATCGTCCCCGACGTCTTCTTCAACCTCGGTGCCCGGAGATCCTCGGCGTCGATTCGCTGCCCACCGGCCGTCCCTGCGCCTGCCGACCCCTCCGGTAGCCTCTCTGTGAGCTTCCGCGTCGAACCCGTCTCCTCTCTCTCTCGTTTATGCTCGCTAGCTCCGGTCCCCACCATGCCGTGAGCTCATCGCCGGCGTCCTCTTCGCCGCCGTCGCTTTAGTTTGCGGTAGTCGCACCCGAGCGCACGGTCGTGCTCCTGGTTATGCCAGGAAGCCGTAGACAACCCCAGTCGGGCTCCTCGTGCTCCGTAGCCCCGTGCCTGTGCACCACCGAACTCCGGCCGCCGCCTCCATGGTTGTGGCCGTCGTTTCCGGTGACCCCGCGGCCTCCCGAGCAGCCAGCTAGATGCGGGCGTGTGCGGGCTATCTTCTGGTGGCCTTCGCGTGTCCACCCGCCGCCTGTAGCGCATTCCGGTGAAGCACCACCGCGCGGTTTGGTCGTCGCCAGCTGAACTCCGGCGACTGCCGACGTGGCCTGGTCATTAGGACTAATCCCGCAGCCTAATCCCCCCCCTGAGACTGACAGTGGGCCCCAGAGCCAAGTCAAACCCTGGTCAGTGCGGGTTTGACCCGGGGTTAACCCCAGTGTCACTGACGTGTGGTCCCCACACGTCAGGTTTGACTTGGTCAGCCCTGCTGACGCCTCTGTGACGTCACGCTGATGCAATAAACTATTTTCTGGATTTAAAATAAATTAGGAAATTTCAGAAAATAGTTAAAACTTCTAAAATTCATAGAAATTAAACCGTAGCTCAGAATGAAATAAATTATATATGAAAAATCATCAGAAAAATGCAAGGAATCCATTTATGCTAGTTTCATGCATGAAAAACCAACTTATACTTGCTGTATAAGTGAAAACGTAATAATGGCATGATATATACTTAATTTGGGGTTTGCATATGAACCCTTGATTATATGGACTTCAACCAAATTGATGCTACATGCATTAGGGCAAATCATAGCATCTTTGAAATGTCATCTTCATGCATCATATTGTTGCATATGGTTGTTTATTGATTGCCGGCACCATTCCCTCTTGATAGGTTCTACTCCGGAAGGTGTCCCGAGTACCTGTCCGAGGAGCAGTGCTTCTTCATGGATCTATCAGGCAAGCAAACCCCCTTGAGCATCTCGATAAATCCCACTCTCTCGCTCCTGCTCCTTTTACTGCATTAGGACAACAATGATTCAAACTGCTATTTTCTGCTGCGGTAGCTGAACCCATTCCTCTGCATGACCTGTCATTGCCACAGTAAATAGTTGAAACCGACTAGCATGAGTAGGAGTTGCTTGAGCCTTGATGTGCCTGCTCATCCATGCTTATTTTTCTTTATGCCAGCTATGCTTAGAGTTGTGTCAAGTCTGATTCACCGGGAATGAATCGGAGTGGTGAACATGTCCTACCGATAAAGGCTAAGTGTGTGAACACGTTTTGGGAAAGGTAGCGATGAGAGGCCATGTAGGAGTACATGGTGGGTTGTCTCACTGGAACCGTCCTTAAGCACTGAGTTCTGTGTATGTTCTCCAAGTCCAGTTACTACCACACATTGGGTTCCGGTTATCCGGCCCCTCTCGGCTTATTAATCCGCTTGATCTCTGTCCAGGAGTTGCAACTAGTTTCTGGCGTTTGTAGGTAGTGCTACTTGTCTACCAGGTGGTTTCCGACGGGACGGGCTTGGGACAGACTAGGCACCATGGCATGGTGTACCAAGTGGCACCCGGATGGTGGGCTTGGGAACCCTGCACACATCGTTTGGGGCCGTGAGTGACACCCCGGCCGGATCTCCTTGCGGATGGAACCCGAATAGGCGATAAACCTGGACGAGAGACTTATGTGGTTAGTCAGGTCGTGGCCGACACCCTCACCCGGTTTCCGCTTGAAGGTTGTCGAGGTACATGACGTGTACAGGACTATAAGCGGCGAGAGCGTGTGTAAAGAAGTACACCCCTGCAGGGTCAATATTATCTGTTCGAATAGTCGTTTCCTCGGATATGGAAACTTGGAGGACTTATGTAGTACATAGACAACTTGAAGTGGATACTCTAAAATACGCAAGACAAGCGTGAGTGCTATGGATGGCCTTCTCGTAGGAAGACGGGAACGGATCCATAGTGGAGTATTGATATGGTGAACATGTGGACTCGTGTGCGTCTTCTTACCTCAAAGAAGTTTTTGATACTCGTAGTATAGGTTAGCCACTGAGTCAAAGCTGGCTTGCTGCTGTTAAAACTCCACCACCCCCCTTTTGTTGATAATGTTGCATATGTAGATAGTTCTGATGTAAGACTTGCTGAGTACCTTTGTACTCACGTTTGCTT
The DNA here is from genome assembly GCF_018294505.1 of Triticum aestivum. NCBI lineage: Eukaryota > Viridiplantae > Streptophyta > Magnoliopsida > Poales > Poaceae > Triticum > Triticum aestivum. The sequence continues at coordinate 507,008,008 of NC_057803.1, forward strand.
ATTTATGTTTTGCAGTTGGTTACACTAGTGACTTTGACGAGTAGCTTGTATCCCAGCTACGATCTTGTACCCTTGGGAGGGTCGTGTTTAGTCAGGCTTCCTAGTCTTTTCCTTTTGTAGTTGTCTGTACTCAGACATGTAATGCTTCCGTTGCTTGTATGCTATGAATGATGGGTCATGAGACCCCTGTTTGTATTGATGCTATGTGGCTCTTCTGGGCCTTTATCTATATGAGTTTGAGTTATGTTGTGATGCCATGTTGTACATCACATACTTGCATGTTATGCGTACGTGTAACGTGTATTGCTATGTGTGGGATCCGACAACCTAGTGGTTTACCTCTGGTAGCCTCTTATGGGGAAATGTAGTCTTGTGCTTCCATGAGCCATAGTAGTCCGCTACAGCCCAGTTCACCGGAGTCCTGCTAGCCCAGCACTACTGCTCCGGAACACTTGACTGGCCGGCATGTGATTCGGTTTGTTCCTGTGTCTGTCCCTTCGGGGAAATGTCACGCGGTGACATCCGGAGTCCTGCCTAGCCTGCTACAGCCCGGGTTCCCAGAGTCCTGTTAGCCCAGTGCTACAGCCCGGATTCATACGCTGTTGACCGACATGCTCGAGGTTGATTCATATATGCATGTCCCTGTAAGTTAGTGCTACTTTGGGTTCATGACTAGTCATGTCGGCCCAGGTTCTCTGTCATATAGATGCTAGCGACACTATCATATACGTGAGCCAAAAGGCGCAAACGGTCCCGGGCCAGGTAAGGTGGCACCCGTGGGAATACCGTGCGTGAGGCCGCAAAGTGATATGAGGTGTTACATGCTAGATCGGTGTGACCTAGGATCGGGGTCCCGACACTCCGGGACCTTAGATATTTTGACATGAAATTTGGAAGGGATCCGAAATATTTCTATGGGAACATCCAGCTAAGCCATGCAACATGGAGAACACCAATTGAGCAGGACCCATCATGACTAGGTTACATCGATGAGTATGTGCGTCCGTTGACGTCGTCTCTAACGAAGAAATGACCTAGCTTCACATCCAAGGAGAGACAGGGCATGGCCGGAAAGGGCGGAGAAGGAGGGGCGCATGCAATCTCAAGCGTTAGAGCGTGAAGTGCGAGC